>NW_007579288.1:50510-84690 GCF_000690725.1 Stegastes partitus
TTGTGAGTTTTGCCGTTTCTTTAATGGAAGGAGATGAATACATCTGAGGACGACTGCAGCAGTTTGAACATTTACAGCTGCTGATGTTATTCTCGATTAAAACTGATTCCTTCCACTGATGCAGCTCGTGAGAAGGAACGGTCCTGGTCGACCGTTAGTCCTCCGAACCCAAAAACCCGCCAGCAGGTTTTCAAAGACACGTTATCCTTTAAGAAAAATAACAAAAATCACACCATTTATCAGAGCCACACACTGTAAGAAAGGATTCTTGTTTTTTCTTTCACTCTCCAACAGCAGATAGCCAGACCGTGTGCGACATGCAGCAAAAACAAATCCAGATTTTTAAAGTCACTTCATTCTATACGCCTCATTCAAAAATTAGCAAAAAATAAACCACCTGAAAGCCACAAAGACCAGTTCCCAGCTCCTGGTCCCAACTGTGAAGCCGTTGGTGACTCAGCTGAGGCCAACAGTCACATGACAAACATTCAGGTGGGTTTGGTTGAACTGCAGGCAGTGTTCACAGAGACCAGAGGGGACAAGTGTGAAACCTAATAGGTACAGTACGCCACCGCTTCCTCCCCCACGGCTAACAGCTGGGAAAATGCTGTGCCCTCGCTGAACTGCACAGAAAACATTCTGTCTACTTCCAGTCATTTGTTTCTGACGAGCTGCAGGACTTCATGTTGAAAAACGAGCCACAGTGGATAAAGAAAGTGCTGCTTCGGGTTCCAGACGGCTGAAGGAAACAAAATCACAGTTAAAAGACGCAGGACGTGAACAAGGACCTCCTGTTCCAACCCACGACAGCTAGGATCATTAAATCGATTTAAACCAGAAGCTGACCTGAAAACAGACGTCAGGGTGGAACCGATGTGATGACTCCTGCTTCAGACATGATTTTTGTCCTGTGCTTTGGTGACTTTCTTTCTGTTTGTTTTGCCGACCAGAACATTCCCAACCGTACATGACAAAGATCCCATTTGAACAAACAGTTCACTGAGTTCATTCTCAGGGTTGCTTTGAACAACGTGGGGATAACATCTAACTGCAATCTGGTTTCTGATATCATTCTTTAAAATCAAGCCTCAATTCAACAGTTAGTCATAGATTTAAAACAGGACGGGGACTTTAACGTGTTAATTTGACTAATTAATCACAGAAAAAACAATAAATTTAAATGCACTTTTCTCAGTTCCCTAATTTCTGGCACACCGGTCACACTGATGCACACGCTGCAGCCGCTAGGTGGCGCTAATGCACCTAGAGTTGGTTTACCAGCTGTGAAGAAGCTGCACAGGATGCATTAGAAGACCTTATCACTTGGAAAGTTGTTGTTCTCGTCGAGGCCTGATGCTGCGTGTCCACAGGGAGCATCTGGTTAAGATTTGCCACATTTGCATAAAGTTGAAGTCAAGTCTGCTTTATGCAAATGAGCCCGAGGGCGACGTTACGCCTCGTCGCTCGAAACTCCCGGTAGCACGAGGCAGCTTGGATACGAGCATGGTTGTGTGCAAACTGTGCAAGTAAAAGTCTTAAAATGTTGAGTTTGCACCAATGTGTGAATGCAGTAGACGGATAGAAAATCACGTATGTGTCTATTCATTGGTTCAGTCGTCAACCAAAAGGTATGTGAAGTGAAAAACTTTGCATCAAACATTGCGGTTTAATAAAAATGCAATTAATCGTGATTATTTAATTAAAAAAGCTTAAATTGATTAGACTTATTTTTAGAATCCACCACTAATTCAAAAGCATGCGATCGAAGGTGATCAAAAGCGTTTAGGACGGACCGAGTTGGCAGACAGGTTAAACCCTCTGACCCTTTAATTCATCTTCAGATTCTCAACCATCACTACCACTCCTGCTGTAAATGAATCAAATCTCCGTTTAAAATCGTGACACTTCATCACAGTTGTTCTGGAAGTGGCAGCTCCTCGGTGCCGTCGTGAAGCCTTCAGCGACTCATCTGCAGCCAAAGATCCATTCAGGGACTTTTGGTCGACGGTGAAACACTTGAACAATGTTGAACATGCTGCTTACAGTATTTTAGCATTTTTGAAAATCAAATAAAGCAATTTAAT
Organism: Stegastes partitus; assembly: GCF_000690725.1. Lineage (NCBI taxonomy): Eukaryota > Metazoa > Chordata > Actinopteri > Pomacentridae > Stegastes > Stegastes partitus. The sequence goes on from NW_007579288.1 coordinate 52,595, forward strand.
ATTTGTTTTGTCATTTTTTAAAATAGTTAATTGTCATGACTTTAAATCGTTGCTCATTTGTGGAAGAAACGCTCAAGTTGTCAAACAGTTCTGTTTATGTTTTGTAGGTTTGATTTTTCTCTTTTGCTTTGTTCTCCCGTTTTTGTCCCGACTTTTGGGCCAGTTTACCCGTTTCAGCCCTGCACACAATCGGAGGCCACGTCTGTTTCGGGATCTTGGTCGGAACCAACGTTGGGCCAAAATGAAACCTCAAAGTGAACGGACTCACGGGGGCGATTTAGGAGTGAAAATCAAGATGGTGGGGATTACCGCGCTCCCGTCCGGAGGGATGCTGGTTCCAAACAACGCTAAACACCGATTTCAAAATCAGTTCGACTGACTTTAAACTTCCTGTGGAGTGAACCCGACTCTGAAGACGTGACATGGGAGCGACTGGCCACCCAGAGAATCCTCGGTGCCGTGAAACTGTGCCACTGGTCCCACTGGTCCTACTGGTGAGTCTGCACCTGAAGCTTTTTGTCATGGCGTTGCAGGTACGGTTCTCTCTCTTTTAATATAGATACCAGTCTGGTCTTGTTATTCCCAAATATGTACCCGTGGCCGTTACAAAGAGGCAGAATGTGCACAGAGTATACCGATAAGACCGACTGTGGACTTCAACAGCAGCACATCAACAACAACATGGAATCTGTGGTGTGATCATGACCGAGGCAACGAAGCAACTTCAAGGTCCCGAACTTTGTTAAAGTGCAATACGACCACTTTAATGTTGTATTAAGTATTGTTGCCTAATATCTAGATTTACTACATGTATTTGTCTTTTACTGTTGCTCTTCTAAAGCAGGTGTTCAGTCTTTTCTTTGTAATCATCTTTTATATATTTTATTCACACTTGACAAGTTGTATCTGACCTTTTCCACAGTCTCTGGTCTTTGTGTGATGGTGCAACATAAGTAAAATACGATTGATATCCCAAAACAACCCACGTGAGTTCAGTAACTATTGATGTTTTTGTAAATTAAAAATTCTCAAATTAAATGTAGAAAGAGGCTGAAGTTGCTGCTACAGTCTTCCACATGAATGGACGTGGTTTCAGAGACCCACTAGGACACAAGCCACCGTTTGCGTTTCATTTATTGATGGTGAAGTGCAGACATCCTGCTTCACGTCCTGATTAAGACCAGGAGCTAAAACTCTGTGATCCTGCGGAAGGAGGCGACTCCAGGCGAGGCCGCCCCCCAGTCGCCGTGCTGCCGGTACTCGCCTCGCTCCACGCAGTACTGGTGGCCGCGGTAGTTGGGGAGGTCGTAGAACACCCAGGCGCCGTCGGTCACCACGCAGGAGTACGCCTCCCGAACCTTGTAGGTGTCGTACGCTGACGGGCAGTCGTCGCAGCACTCCACCATCTGGCCGCCGAAGTCCGGCCTCTCGTACAGCCTCAGCTTCCAGGCGTTACCGTACACCTGCAAACAAACGGGAGAAAGCTCACGAAGGGCTGTCTCAGCTGCAAGTGCCGGCTGCTATTTGACATTGTTCTCAAACAGGAAGCAAACAAGAATCTGTGCCACGCTTCAGGTCTCACGAGATGCACTGACTGCAGAGGTCCAAACGAGAACGTCTCCAATGCATCTCGGTAAAGTCAGCTCTCTGCATACAGTGCACAAGTGTCACGATGAAACAGCTGCAGTAACTCTGGGTCTGATGTTTCTGGTCACTGGGATCAGTTAATCCATACATTGTGAAAAAGTCTATCATTGAAAGTGAAAGAGGTCACATTGCTGCAGAGAGCTGACTGGCTGATGTTTTTCCTCATGATGTCTCTCTCTCTCACATTTCTTGGCTAACCTTACAGAAAAAGCTGCTGCCAAATGTGCTTCCTATTGTCTGCTTGTTCGGTCTGCTGGCTGCACACTGCTGAACACTCAGCTTGGTCTGCTGCCTTCGCTGTGCCGCTGTGACGACCTGGACACATTTCACAACAGCCTTCTACCACGAGCACGAAGGATTCTGAACGAGGAGTCTTACATTCTTTATGGCGCGGCAGGATTTGACGCTGTCGCTGAAAGCCATCCACTGCTGGTTGTCGGCGTACTCGCCAGGGCTGAGGACGTACTGGAAGCCCTTGTAGTTGGGTTTCTCGTAGATCACCCACGCGCCGCTCTCCACTCGGATGGAGCTGCAGCGGCTGAAGTACGTGTGCAGGTCGGCACAGTCGCTGCTGCAGTTGTAGCAGGCGCCCTGGAATTTCTTCTCTTCAAAAAACGTGATCTGTGGAAAAGAAAGCATTTGGTGAATCAGAGTATCTTCACAGGAACAGGAGTCTTTGACAGCACCCTGCTCGTGATGTCTTACCTTCCCCATTTGGACGCGCTGTAGACCTCATTCTTTGCTGCAGCCGCATCAAAGTATTTATCGATAAGCAAAATGTGCAGAGTGTGGCAAGTCTTTGATACCCAAATGAGGTAGATTTACATATCAGCAAAATGGCTTGGTGCAGTTTGATTTGCCTTTGTTCCAGCCTGATGATGACTCTGGATCAAACACATGCTGGAACAGTGAAGGCAGACGACCAGCGACAGACTCTGATGGAAAGAAGTGATTGAGCGCAGTGTTTTCATGACAGCAGCAAATCATCTGAGCGGCAATCGAACTGAAACACCTCCCAACATTCAGTCACTTCACTGTTTTGAATCTTTCATTAGTTTCGGATCATAACTACACTGACTTTCTGATTCAGGTTGTTGTGACTGAACTAGTGTAATTCATCATCATCATCTTCTAATCTGGTGTTGCAAATATAAATAATAAAAATATATAAATGACTATCTGTTTAATGAAATGCTTACACCTGCTGGAAACAGAAAAGCCTCTTTGCAGGGTGGAGTCATAACTTTACCAGCTGAGACGGATGAGTCTGGAAAAGTAATTTTACTTTGTTGGCAAGTATCATGAGGGCAGGTATCATGAAGTCTAATTCAAGGAGTGGAACGCTGACTCCAGAGGACCATGTCTGATGGTCACAAACCGGCTTCACGCTGTAGTTTTGTTTATTCTTGGTGTTTATCTCCAGTTGTTTTTTTTTTCATTGTGTCTGTATTTCTTTAAACTCGTCACAAACATTCGAGGCGTTGCTCAGCCCACGGTGCAGCAATGGCGTCCCTAAAAAATAGTGTCGGGGCGAGCGCTGCCGTTAAAACGGCGAATTCCCCGACGGAACCAAGCGGGCCTGTCAGTCAAAACGGGCCATTTTCAGTACGGTAGGTTGACGCTCGGAGGTTCTTCTTCATCATAGCGAAGGAAATTTTGAAAACAATACCGGCAGAGAGCAGAAGGGGAAGGAAAACGGCAGGCTTATACCCAAAGTCCACATCTGGTGAGCAGACGAGCCTTAAACAGAAGTATTGGTGTTCGACACAGAGCAAAGCTGTAGTGACGGTCGAGTACACATCCCAGCGGAGCAGGCGTAGAAGATGCCAGCTAGTCGTTTAGTCTTTCCAGCATAAACCACGTGGTGACTTAGAGGTTAAATGGTCATGCATTCAGGAAGTATAGTTTTTAACTCAACTGCATTAGAAACTGAGGTAACTCACCTCCAGACATAACAAACAACCCCAGAGCACTTTAGAAACGACACATAAAGAGTTCAGACGCTGGATGTGTGACTCCACTGGTGGCCAACGAACCACAGCGAGCAGCGGTATGACTGCACTGCCTCGTAGCTTTGCCACTTTCCATCCACTATAAAAGCCTCAGTTGCTTGAGAAACACTGAAGCTTCTGAGTCACATCTTCAAAAGTAATGAACCAAATCCTGCGTACGGCGTGTTGGACAGCTCGGCTCAGCACTGTGTGAACTTTCATAGAACAAGTCATCAGCGACAACAACGGAAACTCACTGATGTGACTAAAGCATTGATTTTCACTCTTCTTTTCCGTTTGCTTGCTGTTTCTCCTCATCCTGCAAAATACTGAACGTCAGGCGGCAATTATCTGAATATGTGTAATATTTTCATGAATGATTACTGATAAATTAACTGTGCTCTGATGCAGCTGCCCTCCTCTCTACAGTCATTCAGCGATGTCCCGCCTACAGCACAATCTGACTGGTTGTATGTCACCAGCAACAGCCAGTCAACCCTGAAAGCTACTGCTGACAGATGGACATTTGCAGAGCGCAGTTTTGTTTCCATTAATGTAATCGATTGACTTTCACTGAAAGTGGCTGAAAAATTCAGCATCGCGGCTCGAAGCGCATTTTGTTGTCGACGACGCTCGGCGGAGGCTATCCCTAGGACGCTAACTGTCAGGCCTGTGGCCAACGCTGTCTGGAGCACCGTAACATCCCTGTAAAGTAAAACTACCTTGAACAATCTGACACGGCTCAATAACTGAGATGCAACCTGCAAAAACTGAACAAGAAACACAATCTGCCGTCACAAATCCGGAAACTGAATTCCTCTACTGCAATCCTGATTAATGGAGAAGCCGAGTTATAAATGACATGTTCCCTATTATCACATTATATAATATTATATAACATTTAATATATGTTGGTACTAATAATTGGAATTCGCCCAAAAAAATATACTGGTTGATCGCTAATAAATACCATTAATGGCACCAAAGTATCTGCGCCAAATTCAGTTATACTGTGTTGTCAATTATCAACTCAGAAACACAGCCGTCATCAGTGAATGTAACCTGTTCAGCAGGTACCACGTGGTTCTAGTTCGGTTGTTTTGGTCAAATGATTACAGCTGAGCAGGTCCGGCTGGGACTGAACGTGGACTTAGTTTAGAATATTGCACATAAGGTCACGGTTACGACTGATTCTCTGTTTTTTCTTTAATGTTTGTGGCACATTCAGCTTCTGGTGTTTTCAAAAGACGCTGGAGGCCAACATGGAGGAAGGCTGAGTCTGTGTTATGGAGGTGGGACGGATCTTTGCTTTGTGCCCAGCTCTCTCGTATGTCTTCACGTGGAAACTATCTAAAATGAGGTCTCTGGGTGTGACTGGGCCCTAGTACAGATAAGTGTGTTAAACTTTCCTGCCGCTCGTGGGGATGATGCGACAGGACGTGAAGCGCTCGCTCACGCTAACTCCCATCAGGTGCTGGTTGCCTGGATACTCCTCACCAGCATCTGATGGGCCATGAAGGGGTTGTTCTGCACCCGGCAGGAGCGACACCTGCTCAGTCAGGAGGGGAGCTCAGGGCAGCCGCTGTTCCTCTCATGGGGGCGACCCCGAAGGTTCTGGTCTTCACAGAATATAATCTGCAGTCAGCAATGGGACCTCAACATAAAGTCCACTGTGTCGTGCAGTAAATTCTCTGTAAATCTTTGGAGCGTTACTGTCGCTCGGACGTGTCTATAGCTTCACTTACCCTCCCCATGGCTGTGATATTGGTGAGCTAATCTCAGATGTAGAGCATCAACATCGACCCTTTAGCCTTTTTATACATTGCACAGCCATAGTATTTCCACATGGCTTGTGCTGAAACCTTTGAGTCATCACTCTATATTGTGGCACACAGCAGCACTATAGGATGGCATACTTTACTGTATGTCACCATCTGCGCTGCGTACTGTGAATTGAATATCGGGGGGCTTCCAGCAACTTCAGCTATTTATTTCATATCGCTTCTGTGAAAATCTATACGGTGTGAACGTCCTGTCCAAAGGTGTTGGTGGTGAAACCAGCAGCATTCACTATAACTGCAGCAAACACTGTAGATTCCAGTGAGCAACAACACGGTGACCTTCACTGAAGTGCAATAAATAATCGGATGGTCACGGCTAAATACTGAGAACATGTTGCTTCTGCTCCGAACTTACATGACCTCCCTAAATTACATTCAACACACAATAACTATTCAGGTGTTCTGTAAAAAAAAAAAAAAAAAATGAATGCAGGGCCACGTGAACCTCATGATGAGTCATGAGGTTTCACACAAAGGTGTGCAAGGTGTCCTGCGGCTGAGAGTCTATATAAACGTAGCGTTGGGTTGGTGTCACTTAGAGAAACGCAAACCGTCACCATGGGCAGGGTAATATTCACAGCATGTTTGTACAGGGCTGCAGACGAAGCTGAACGCTGATTAATAATTCTAAATACTGTTGCTATGCGAGGGTTCTGATAAACAGTAACTGTTCTGAGGTACTGTCATCTAACTGCTTGCTCCTGTTGTGCACCGCAGATCATCTTCTATGAGGAGAGGAACTTCCAGGGTCGCAACTATGAGTGCAGCAGCGACTGCTCCGACATCCACACACACCTGAGCCGCTGCAACTCCTGCAGGGTGGACAGCGGCTGCTTCATGGTGTACGACCGGCCCAGCTTCATGGGCAATCAGGTGTTTCTGAGGAGGGGAGAGTACCCTGACATCCAGCGCCTGGGGAGCATGATGGGCATGATGGGCATGTCGGGTATGACGATGATGGACTCCATTCGCTCCTGCCGCATGATCCCCATGGTGAGACATGTTGGTCGATGTTTTTGGGTTTGTGCGGATGTTGTCAGGTCAGATGGGAAACTCTAAGCTGCCTTTTCTTCCTCCAACAGCACCGGGGACAGTTCAGGATGAAGATCTACGAAAGGGAGAACTTCGCTGGCAAGATGCACGAGCTGATGGAAGACTGCGAGTCTCTCCAGGAGCGTCTCTACATGTCCGACTGCCAGTCCTGCAGCGTCATGGACGGACACTGGCTGATCTTTGAGCAGCCCAACTTCAGAGGGCGCATGATGTACGTGAGGCCGGGAGAGTACAGGAGCCTGCGAGAGATGGGAATGAGCAACATGATGAGGATCAGCTCCATCAGACGCATCATGGATATGTGCTGATATGAATCTGTGGCTCAAAAATAAACTACATATTTTGAAGTATCTATTTTTGATTTCTTCATGTGGCGTCAAACGTTTGACAGCGATGGAAGAGAACCGTTTCTCTCCTTATAACATCCTAATGAAAGGCCTGGGCTGCTCATGCATTCAATAAATGCTCCATACTGTGGTACACACTGCTTTCCATTAATAAGAAATATTACAATTTATAAGAACCACTTCCAGAAAAGTGGTTATATTCTTCACAGAATAAAGGTTTTGGAATTAAATTGCTATTAATATGTACTAAGTTTCTGAATAGGGAGCTCCAAACCTAAAAGGACTGATGAAGCTGCACGCTATTAGCGGCGCTGCTCATTTCAAACATCCATCATTACTCAGGGCCGCTGTACTTATTGCTATTCTGAGCACATCATTTTACATATAATATAACAACACAACACAACAATCACAACTGAATTATAATAAGTCTCACCAGAACAAAAAGTCATCGTTAATAAGATGCTGGGTAGAATCTGAAAACTGCTCATTGTGTTTGCTGAAACTTACAGGAGACAACTTGAGCTCCATCATGAGCAGCAGTGAAGCTCCTATTTTACTTACTGATACCAGTGGGGAAGGTACCAAGTCTGTCCTGAGGGTGGTGCCGTCCAGAACGGAGCTTGTGAAGACAGTATCATCCTCCGAGGAAAATATTATACAGCCATGTTATGTACGGATTTCGGCACCAGTCACGTGTTGCTTTGCACACGAGTGTGAACGAGCAAAAGCGCTGGTTTGGCAGAACACAACACAGAGAGTGTTTGTGTTAGAGGATAATGCAGCCAATATTACTGCTATTTAATCAGTGTAGTTACGACTGACCGCTAACAATCAGACTCCTGCACTGTCCAAAGTCAAACATACATTTATTGGTGACAAACCTTCCTCCGTCAAAAACAAAGAACTAATAAATGTATATTTCATTGATGCTCATCTCTCTCTGAGGCAACTGCCTCGTGGACTAGATGTGCGAATAAATCTTTGGTTTAAATCACACCACATTAATCCCAACAGGTCACTAAACTGGGCACCAGCGGGCTTTGCAGCTCTGGAGCTAAATTTCACACGAATGAGAGGATTGTGTTCCTACAAAAGTTTCATGTTCCACAATAAAATCTGAGCCTTTATGCAGATAAACGTGTCCTACAATGAACGGGGTGGTGCAAAAGTACAGTAAAGCACAGTTTGCTTTGTCACGGTGAAATCTGCACCGCCACAGTTTAATGAGAGCGACTGCAGTGTCCACAGCTCTGATGTATAGTACAGTAAGGACGTCCATACCGGTGAGCTGACTCAGTTATTTCATACAATTGAGAAGCGGATTCTTTTGATGTCACATGATGCATAAAAGGCAGCGCGCCAGTGAGAAGAACAACAGAAATCAAATAGTGTGACCATGAGCGGAAAGGTAATGCAGGCTGCAGGTCTGTGCAGCAGCCAGTGCACGAGGCTTTGGAATCATTTTATACTGTAAACGTACCAACAAGCTACCATGCGACACCGTGAGATCTGTGCTGCTCCTGTGCTGATCTCACAACTCTTTGTCATCTAACTGTGCAGATTTTCAAATGCTGGACCCAAACACAACCTGTGTCTTTCCCTCCAGATCGTCTTCTACGAGGACAGAAACTTCCAGGGCCGCTCGTATGAGTGCAGCAGCGACTGCTCTGAGATCGCCTCCCACCTGAGCCGCTGCAGCTCCTGCAGGGTGGAGAGCGGCACCTTCATGGTGTACGACCAGCCCAACTTCACGGGCCAGCAGTACCTCCTGACCAGGGGAGAGTACCCCGAGTACCAGAACACCATCGGCTTCAACGACTGCATTCAGTCCTGCCGCATGGTCCCGATGGTAAATATGAGAAACATGCCATCAGCAGTCAGCAATGTGAGAATCCGTCTGATGGTTGATGTTTTACCTGTTAGATGAGAAAACGTCCCTCTGCGAGTCCAGCGATAGTTCTAATGCAGCACCGGTTTAGGCCCAGTTCAAACCCCAAAGCGTCAGGGCCAGTGTTGCCGTTGTATTTTTACATCTATAAACATCCACTTTGCACTTTCACAGCACAAGGGACCCTTCAAGATGAGGATCTACGAGAGACCCAACTTCGAAGGCCAGATGCACGAGCTGACGGACGACTGCAGCTCCATCCAGGACAACTACCACATGTCGGACATGCAGTCCTGCAACGTGATGGAGGGCTACTGGCTGATGTACGAGCAGCCCAATTACGAGGGCCGCATGTTTTATCTGAGGCCAGGAGAGTACAGGAACCTCCGAGACATGAGCAGCGACGACATGAGATTCAATTCAATCAGACGCATCACCCAGTCTTAACTGTGAATGACTTTTAGCTCATAGGTTGGCTTTGTTTTATTAATATTGACAAGTTGTAGAGCGCAAAAAAAAAGGAGGAGCCTTGTTCTCATCCCCAAACTGTGATTTGTGCATTGTTTTGGTGTAGTTCCAGCTGTACTGTACAACTCACTGTCAATTTACCTCTTACTGTGTGATGCGCACAATAAACTGACTGGACGCACATTTGGGTGAAGTTCTTTTTGAGCACAGTTTCGGATCAGCGGCCGCTTTGCCCAATCAGTGGCGCATAAATGCATTAACACCAAGATGCACTGAGGTGTCTGAATGCACGGAGAGAAAATACTGGGAATGTTCATTTCCTGAAACTCTATGAAAAGAACTACAAACAAAGTCCATACGTCGTGTTCTAATGTCGGCTCAGCATCAAGGAACAACACGACCAAAGTCTCTAAATCACCTAAAATATTGTCGATATAGTCGATGGTGGAGCTGAAACAACATGAGATCTGACTGCACGAAAACCATCCTGATGTTGTTGCAATATCAATAAAGAACCAAACATAAATGTTAGTTTTAATGTATGAGGGAGCCGAGGAGAGTCTCACCACAGCTCTGGTGCATGTTGGAGTTTTAGATAGATTTCTTTCTTCTTCTTTTTTTTAACATATCACAATCGATAGCATCCCCAGTCGAAGCAGACGCATGATCAACAACCAAAGGCTGATGTTTGCTGGTCTTTCTCACATCGTTGTTTAAGTTTACATGCACATAATAAAGCTAGAAACAGAAAGCTCCACATTTCATTCAGCTTTAAACACAAAAACACCGTCGTCTACTTCTCCACTGCTCCCGTCTCTAGAAGTCGACCTTGACTGCAGTTTGTGTGAAACCACAAGAAATCCATGAGGTGGTAGAATTCTGCATATTGCTCAGTGATTAATGGAGATCTGATACGAGAAATCTGGACTGTTTAAGGAAAATTTAAAAGGTTTGAAGGAGAGTGTACAGTAGAGGGACTCAAACCGGGGATGGTACCACAAGTACAAACTTACGGTCCTCGAGCTTTACTGGTACCATTTGTTCCATTTTCTACTTGAGCTCTGCATATTCCTGTGCCTCATAACGTTGATCTGCCAGCGTCGATCCTGAGTCACTTCACAAACTGAGACATCGGCACACAAAACACCTGGAAGCCTGTCGTACATGATGACTGTTTGTGCTGCTTTCTGTCACTATTTTCAGAACCAAACAATTAATTAATTAATAGAAAAAATATATTCAGCAGATAAATTCGGAGTGAAAATAATCAACATTTGCCGCCTCGACCAACTGCAACAGAAAATCCACGAACGCATTTGAGATAACGATCTAATGCAGAGTACTTTAGCTTTAACATGTTTCGTCACAGCGGTGCTTTTACTTGAGAATATTTCCTCGTCAGTGTTTCCCTGTGAGGCCACTCCCTCCTATAAATAAATGACTTTGTACGCTATATTTGTCATCTTTTTTAAAGGTTTATAGTTGCAACGCTTATTGTTCTACTTTCTAAAGTGAGTAATACAAAATGACAAGCGTACACTGCAGAACAGTGTGAGTCTACATTTGCATGCTTCCACGTGCTGCACAACAGCAAACAGTCATGTACAGCATTTACTGTATAATATGCACACAACTCACATGATGCTAGGAACACACTGTGTGTTTATCAGCAGTTCAAACTCGCTCTTAGCTGAGCAGCTCATGCAGACTGTATTGAAATTACATTCTGGAGCTTAGCCTATAGAGGATATCACAATATGGGGGATTGAAACCACACAAAAGCAAAAGCGAACAAACTGGAGGCAGCAACTAGAGTTGTTGTGCTGACATGAAGAAAATAGTCTCTGAATTGTTAAGCTTATAAAAGGTCGCTGCTGCTGTGCACTCAGGCGAGGCAGCGGCTGTGCTCGCTGGATTTAGGAAAGTAGGCTCATGTTAAAGATTCCCGGCAGCTTGTGCAGCGTTCGACTCAAAATGCGTGTTAAATTTTAGCCTTTAAAATGTCGCACCTTTGTTGTACGCCAGTTCAGTCACATGAATAAAGTGTCTGTACAAAGATGAAGATGTTTGTGAAGATGGTGTCGGATAAATAAACTTTTTCACAAAGATGAGCCTTCATAAATGAGTGTTGCATCATTGCTTTCAGATGTATACAGATGTGTGGAGACTGTATATTTCTAGTGACATTTAGATCCTATGAGTGGGCTATCAGGAGCCGCCGCTCACAGCTGATTGGCTTTGTTGTCCACATGAAACTTTGGGGTAAAGAAAAAAAAAAGAAAAAAAAAAAGAGCTGACGAGTCCAGTCATTGTTGTGAACCACAAAGCGGCAGGTCATCGGTGGGTTATAAAGGCAGCCTGGAGCCCACGGCTGCCGCTGCAGCGGGACAAAAGTTAGCCGACACAATGGGGAAGGTAAGGCTGCCTGTTTTGCTGGGTCTCTTTTGTGCATCTGCTGGTCTGAGTTGAATATTCAGCCGAACCAGTCAAGTATACACATTTTCATTAATTTGACTTTGATACGTTAAAAAAATAAAATAAAATAAAACTTGATTCATTTCCTCCCAGATAATTTTCTACGAGGACAGGAACTTCCTGGGTCGCTCCTACGAGTGCAGCAGCGAGTGCTCTGACCTGCATTCCCACTTCAACCGCTGCAACTCCATCAGAGTGGACAGCGGCGACTGGATGGTCTACGAGAGACCCAACTACATGGGCTACCAGTACTTCTTGAGGAAGGGCGACTACCCCGACTACCAGCGCTGGATGGGATTCAACGACTGCGTGCGATCCTGCCGCATGATCCCCACAGTAAGCCTCCACCAAAACGTGTTTACTTCATGCTGCTCGAGAAGCTAAAAAACAAACAAACGTTTTTTTCTGCAGCAACAAAGCTCCCACAAAATGAAGATCTACCAGCAGCCAGAGTTCGGAGGCCAGATGATGGAGCTGACCGACGACTGCCCGTCCCTGTACGAACGCTTCCACTCCAGCGACATCTACTCCTGCAACGTGACGGACGGATACTGGATCTTCTATGAGCATCCTCACTTCAGGGGGCGTCAGTACCTGATGCGTCCTGGTGAATACAGGAGGTTTAACGAGTGGGGGAGCATGAGTCCAAGGGTGGGGTCCATCAAACGCATCACTATGTGAGAAACCGATGTTTCGGTGAAGAGCTGTCAATAAAGTATTGCAATAAATCTATCCAAATCAAAGTGCATGGTCAAGTGTGTTTTCTCTTTGCTCTACTTCAATACCTTGAAACATTTGCTTTGGTGCAACTTGTGGAGAACACAGAAGACGAATGGCGCAGACGACAACGAATTTGGGCCGACGAGTTCTTTCACAAAGGACTCCAATACAAACACCGTCACACACACTGATTCAGCCCAGCAAGTTTATTGAGAACAGAAAGAGGAACACGGTTCACAAGACTTTTCAGTTAAAGTCGGTGATTCGCCTGAGCGAGCCGATCCGTGGGCTGGCGCCGCCCCAGTCGCTGTATCTGCGGTACTCGCCGGGCCTCAGGTAGTAGGTTCTGCCCCTGTAGTTGGGCTGGTCGTACAGCAGCCAGTGGCCGTCGACCACGTTGCAGGAGTTGATGTCAGACATGCGGAGGCGGTCCTGGACGTTGGGGCAATCGTCGCTCACCTCCTGCATTTGGCCGCCCATGTCGGGACGCTCGTACAGTCTTATTTTGTAGGAACCGCGGTGCTGCAGAGAGAACAGGAAGCAGAGTTTGGTGACTGCCAACACACAACAGTCCAACGATCAGTTCATCCTAACGTGGTAGAGCAAAGGTGCCTTCCACAGTTCAACTCTTTGATGGTTTGTTTAGCTTTGAGGGACTTGCTCATCACAGTTTTTCTGAAAACTCTACATCCTATCTGCTGATGCAACATGCAGCATGCTTACTGCTTACCTACATACCTGGCATGAAAATAACGCCAGTGCTAGAATGTCTAGACTGGTATTTTTTACTTTTGTGTCTTCCCTTGGTTTGACTTTATTGAAGACAACTATTTTACATGTTTTCTTCCTTTGCACTGCAATAACTGACTGATCCCAGCTTCATGCTACTTCATGTTCCCAGGCTTACCATGGGGATCATGCGGCAGGAGCGGATGCAGTCATTGATGCCGATCATGCGCTGGTTGTCGGAGTACTCCCCCCTGCGCAGGAAGTACTGGTGGCCCAGGTAGTGAGGTCTCTCATACACCATGAAGCAGCCGCTCTCCACCCGGATGGAGTTGCAGCGGTTGAAGTAGGGATGCAGGTCAGCACAGTCGCTGATGCACTCATGGTGCCGACCCTGGAAATTTCTATCCTCGTAGAATATGATCTGCAAACGGCATTAATGAGAGATCACCTCCATTCAGTTCAAACAGGTGCATCGATCTGTTTTTTTAATTGTGTATTTTCAGTAATACATATTGAACTTACCTTTCCCATTGTTATATTAGCGGGGGCCAGACGACGCTCAATAGACGCTCTCTGTGCCGCTGTCCTTTTATATAAAGTAGCCGTGTGATGGCACAGCATAAAGTATTGTCATCCAAATAGGTTTTATAGTACAAGTCTGGTTATGTATAGCGACGCACCGCAGTGTGATGATGACTTATTGTTGTCCAGTTTTCACAAGTTCATCACTATTGATCAAAACACCACAGCGTGCTAGTGACCCGGGGTCACTGCCGACAGTATCAGCAAAACAGCAGCCGCTATCTGCTTCCTTTTCATTCCAAAAGATTCCTATATGTCAGGGTTGGAACAAGTCTATGCACAGACGCCCCCTCATACAGTTAATTAATCACAATAAGATCATTTAGGAACTGATGCGGGGACCCTCAGAGTCCAGAGAAATCAGCCTGTCTTCACTTCAGACTGATTTGTACACGTTTACTGATGATGGTGATCCTCTGACTTCTCATCCAGCAGCATCGTCGCATTAACTTTAATCTGTCCAATTAACCTGCTTCATGACAGCTGTACTTTGTGTTGAGTGCTCAACTGAAATGGTGCACGTGTGCGTCTACAATAAAACCAACGTCGAGTTAAAGAGGTATGACTCCCAAAACCTACCGGATGGTCTGAAAGACATGTTCCCTAAAAAAAACAACAATTAATCAGAGCAAGAAAATACTAAAAACAGGAAGAACTGTCAGATTATGAAGCTAAAAATCAGTTTTTTAATTAAAAATCTGTTTATTCTGCACATCTTGTTTAAAAAATTATGTTCAAACCAACGTGAGCTCCGTGGTGCAACTGGGAAGTCGTTCATGCATCAGCTTTGTTACATGACAAAGCTTGAGGGATTTTTCAGCTGTTTACCTCACATGACCTTTAAAATCCTGCAAAATTAAACCATTTCTCGGAGCCAGAAGATGTAAGAGACTGCTCTACTTTTCCACGGTCCCTGAACTAACCATGTCACATGCCGTTCTGCAGGAACACTGACCAAATATAAGCTTAAAAATGATGTAATTTCATCTATTTAATCACCACAAATACATCACAAACAGCAAGCAGATCACGTAAAAGATGGAAAACCAAGAAGCCATGTTCCACTCAGCTGTCAGGTGACCTGCAGGCGAGTGACTAATGCTTGTAGAGGCTGGAGCGATGTATGTATGTTTGTCCAGAGTTTGTAAAACTTGTGAGCACTTGGTAAAAATGTTGTACATGCAGTTTCTTTTTTATTTTATTATTATTTACGGCATTATAGCTTTGTAACACAGAAGACGTCTCTGAGGTCTCTCCTCCTTCATGGGGTCCAGAGCTGCAGGACTTCATGTTGCAGAGAAACAGAAGAAGAAAACTGACACGACTTCAGGAGGTTGAGTCAACATTCATGGAAACTGTCTCTGAACTACTTTGTCCTTTGCTTGCATTAATGTGTGAGTTCATGGAGGCATGCACACGGCCACCATTGCCTCAGTTAAACGATTAGGACGCTGCTAGCTGGAGGCTCTCCGTGCATCCAGAAGACGCTGATATTTGGTCTCTGTGCCGCCATGTGTGGACCCTGAGCTGCCTCTACGATGCATAAACACAGATATGACAGCAGAACTCTAACTCGAGGTCTAACTAACTTATTTATCTTCATCTACCTCGCGTCTGTAAAACACACTGAAGCAGCTTTGTACAAATGCAGCATTAAGATTTTAGGTCACTCTTACCACCCTTCCTCATTTAATTTAACCTGTTCTATATGAATTCATTCAGCATGTAATGGGTTATTTACTCATGTCAGGCTGATCAAACCAAACCCACTGCTACTATTTTTCTTGTGAGACAGCAGAGGAACCCTTCAAGACAGCATCTCACTGTAAATAGTCCTGAATAGCGAACACGGGCCCTTAAACATGACAATATTTATCACTTGTGGATCAGGTGCTGTGGTTTTAGGAGCTAAACCCTGCACACATCCACGACAACTGCTTGAACAAATTAAATTGCGAAACCAGGCATGTTTACACAACAGGAGCATGTTTAAAATGAGGAGAGATTTTTATGTGTAGTTGTGCATCACAGTCCACCAATAAACACGTCTGACAGTCTCCATTTTTATGGATTCTAAATTCGGTTTTGGAAACTCTTGTTAAAGTATGAAAAGTGACTTTAAACAGTGCAAAGCTCATCATGCACAGACAGCTGACACAGAGACACCCAGCTGTTTTATAAATCTCCATCTGAAGTCACGAGACACAATCTTTTGTTATTCTAATAAGCCGGCATTTGCTGCTGTTGCCACCCTGCCAAGTTCTTTATCCCATTCATGCAGATAAAAACCCTGATTCATCACTGCGGTGACCGCGGCTGGCTCAGTATCGAGCCCCTCTCATGATATAGAGCAGGATGCCCGCATACTGGAGCTTCAAGCATATCAGACTTTTCCATGAATGTGAGTTTCTGTCTGTATAATGTCTGCAGCGTTTGCTCAGAGATTTCTGCAACATGATTTGTAATATTGTCTGTCTCTTCAGAGTCCACAGAGCTTATTGACATTAAATACCATCTTCTGCCTGATAGCAGTCTAAGTAGTTGATTTACTTCTAATTTAACTTGACTGAATGTGTTGTCCTTCCTTTCTGTTGCTGCACATGAAAGCAAAACCAAACGGCGACACGCAGAGAAACATTTATTTCCACTGAAGAACCACAAACGCTCTGAACCCAGCAGAACAGGTCACTGGCAGCGTTCACACAGACGAGCAGACGGAGAGCGCACAGACACAATCACGTCAGGAATGGAAGATTCATGTCAAAAAGCTGAGTTCGACAACAAGTATCAAACAAAACAGTAGAAAACGCAGGTGGAAATACAAAACAAGCAGAAATGATAGAAGCATGTCGACAAGTTCAAGTGAATTTAAAGACTTTGTACCTAATTTACAAACACCTCAAAGGGAAAACGTTCTACAGGGAAATGAAAGCTGAGATGCTTTGGCAGGAGGATGTCCAGCAAAAATCTCAGAATTCAAATTGAATGTGATCAACATTTAATGTGAAGGCAGTCTTTAATATTTAGAAAATGTCTTTTGAACTCTGAAACAAGAAGAACAGGAACTCCAACTGACAAACTCTATTTTCCAACAAGCTGCTCGACAGTATTTCTATTCTTACTTTGTTGATGATGAACCGAGCGGAGCAATCAAGCCTGAAATAATCTTCAGTAAATTATCTCAAAAGCAAGTTTTCCTCTGCTTTAACAGTTCAGGTTTTTTTTCCCCACCTGGTGTAATTCAGGCTCCTTCAGAAGGTTTGGAGGTTAAATCTGCTGAACGTTGCAAAAACACAACCGAACCCGGTGGAGCTGCTTTGAAACGTAGACAAACCTCCATCTAGAGTGCATTTCATCTAAAAATCATCCCTGCATGCATAAAATCCTGACGTACAGATTATTATTATTATTATTTTACACTTGTTGATATATTTCCAAACTTAAAACGGTAACCGACAGAACTCCTGACACACAACGCTGCTGAGTAACCGGTGCACTTCTACACATGAAACGGCTCGATGTGCACGCCGTCATGCCTGCTTCATACCGAACACACAAAAACGCCGTCACATTTGAACTGTCTCAACAAAACAGTCCAGCAACGGTTCAGCGGACACATTCCTGTATCGTAGAAAAAGAAAACGGTAGAAAGTGTACTAAAGCTAAACCAGAGGATCCTGAAACTCTGAGGAAGCCGAGCAGAGCTGAGACTAGACGCCATTCGGGCTGACGTCTCTGCTCAGCGAGCCTCCAACAACAGCTGCTGCTCAGAAGTGTGATCCACAGAGCACGTGCAGCAACGCTCCTTGGCATTGTCCGGTAAGACGAAGAGAAACACAACAAAATGCATTTGATAATCGCAGCTTTGATGTATCGTGAGTTGCTTTTGCGCGTGCAGCGAGAAAAGCTTTTTTTAAAAAAAAACGCGACGAAAAAGGCAAAAGGTTAAAAAGCAGCGCTGAGTTCAAGGTGTGCTGGAGTCGGATGTGAGCCTGAGGGCAGGTTTCTGATTTCACATTTGAAAGCATTTTGTTTCATAAGATCTGGAAGGACGAAACAACAACAACAAAATAGATTACAGAAAAGACATCTGACATTTTGAGGAAACAGAAACATGACTGTGTGATAAATTATCAGGCGTAAATATGAAGAACTTTGGCATTTATCGTGCTCCAATAATACGGAACCGGAACATTTGGGGGGATTTAAGATCCAACATTTACTGTGGAGGCATCAAACTACAGTAGATGCTGGAACCTGGTTAAGCATCGTTTTGGCTGTTATTGTAAAAACGAATGAAGAGCAACCAGTGTGGATGTACGACACAGAGTCCTCCAGCTACCCTTCTGACCAGGTGGGAGCTTACCTGCATCACGCTGCAAGGCTCAGGTTTCACGGCTGACAAACCCAGACTAGAGCTACACCGACGTTTAGCCTACATGACAGGTTGAAACGTGGAGACGTCTGGCGGCTCCGTTGACTCCGGCACATAGTACAAGTCCTTGTAGCGGCAGTACTTTGGCTTCAGGTGGACTCGTGAGGGCGGGAACATCAGGTTCTGGGGAGAAAAAGGGGACACAGTCTGACTGGGTGAGGAGGAACGACCCAAACATGGGCTCATCGTGGGATCCATATAACGTCCTGCCTGAAGCGCTTTCCATTTTCTTTTATTCCATCCGTCCAAACAACAACATGCACGACCTTCAAATGTGAGAATTTGATGATTATTTACTTTAGAAAAACTAAAAAAAACTGGAATAAACCTGAACATGTTGTCACAACACTGCATGCCATAGATATTTAACTACTCATGTTTCTCATTTGTTCCCACATGTGCGTCTACACAGCCTGCAGTTCACCCACAGAGTTCCTGAAAATGTGACTTTTTGACGTCGCTAGTGACTTCACGGTTGGACTGAGGACTGCAGAATGTTTAACTTTTTACAGAACCTGTTGGTCCAAATGTGACCATTCTTTCTGCTTTTACTAACGGTGTTAAGGATGAGCTGTTCATTGATTAATCACTGATAACAATTCAACCGATCAAAAATACATTACCAGCTTGCATGTCAGAAACGCCCTGTACAACAGCTGTGATACCTGACTGTGCCACCGGGTGGAGCCACTCACCCTTCAGCCACTCTGACCTCTGTTGAGCAGAGGGCATTGTGGGAGTTCAGCAGGTAAAGTGCCACAATGAGGACGTCTCCTGTGGTGCTTCATGCTACCAGCCCACAGCACCTGGAGCAGTTTGCATGTACGACCTTATTCAAAGCCTTAGAACACGGAATTAAATCCACAGAGTTCAGTTTGTTGGAATCAGTTGATGAGGCTGATAAATATCGGCTAAGAAATCAGTTACAAATTTGCGCACCCAGTTTTTTCAGTTTCTGGCTTCGACTAAAGATGAAAAGACTTTCCAACCCACCGGCAGGTTTTGGGGTTTAAAGGTTCATTTGTTGCGCCAACGTCGGATTTCAGAAACAGAAAACATCTTCTCCTGCGTCTGTCATTAAACGTGTTAAAAGTTCGTATCATCACATCCCAATAAAAGTCTGTCTGATGTGGCTTTGTTGAATACTGATGAATCAAAGTGTGTTTCAGCTGCTTGTCTTAAACGAGCAGGGCTAACTTTAGTCTCCCTCTTGTGGCAGTGGCAGGAATTACAGAATTCTTTTTAAAACTAAGTCCTTCCTGAAGTTTCTTTTTGTATCTGAAACATCAGAAACTCTCCTTGGACACTGGCAAACATAAAAACACATGGCGACCGGTGCACAAATTATTCCAACAGAAAGCCAATTTAAAATGATTCTGAGGATTAATCAGCGTTGAGTGAACTCGCTGAATGTAAGAGAAGCTCGTGGACATGTTAGCTTTAAACAAACTGTTTGGCAATGAAGAAAAGTGGTTCTATGGTTGGTATTTTGTCATCTTCCCGTTTAAATCACTGACTCACCGAATAATAATAAAACAAATAAAGAAAGAATAACCTCAACTCCTTTCTCTACATGTTAGATGTTTTCTTTTCTTTTTCTTAATCGGCAAGAAAAGCAGGAAATGTGTTTATCAGATGGAGTTTGAGCAGTCCTCATCATGGACGGTGCTCACTGGGGAAAAGTAACGTGACTACAGCTCACTGTCAGCGCCAGTCATTAATTTACCTTGACAGGGTCACGCTGCAGAACAATGGGTGTCATTCCTTCTGCTCTCGGAGCATAAAGCGGGTAAACGTGCTGCACCGTCGGCTCCACAAACTGCAGAAGCACAAGAACAAGTGAGCAGCGGCTTCCTTCTGCACACAAACGTCCAGCAGAACCACAACGAAACACTCAGTTCCTCTAAAATACAGAATATTACGCGTCTGAAAAAGCACAACTGCAATGCTCCACTCAGGCTGCAAGTCTGACCGGGAGGACAGGAGCTCATTTAAATGGTGCAGAATCTGCACACTTAACATTTTCTACAAGTTCAGTTGGTGGCGTTTCACTAACTATCATTTAAAAAGAGGAAAGCGGGGTTTGCTGTTCTTGGTGATGGTACCTCTGGAGCGCCGTCCTCCATGACAGCGACAGAAGGCTGGATGGAGCCTCCATCAGCAGGCTGGTAAACATAATCCGACTGCTGGGAAAACACGGCTGCACTGGAGGGCATGGCCAGCTGGACGACAGACGATTAGAAACGGTCAACAAATGACAAAACTCTCCTCAACTAACAATAAAGCTTGACTTTTTACCTGGACAGCATTCCACTGATACTGGTTTGGGACACACTGCAGGGCGAGGCAGAGAGAAAGCAGACTTTAAAATGCAGTTCAAACCACCGCTGTGCTCGTTGGATGGCGGGTAGTCACTGGATGCCGATCAGCGGAGCTCACCTGGTAGTGCTGATGAGCTGCAGGCTGGTAGACGGGCTGGTGGGACTGAGGAAGCATCAGCTGACGTGCAGGCTGCAAGAAGATAATCATTAATTCATCTCAGCACTGACAACTCTTCACTCACCCACATCCGTTTTACCAGCTGAGATACGCAACAGTCTGCAGCAAGTTTTTTGAAAACCTCCGACAACAGAAGGACCGACATTTAGTTTAAGTACCTGCTCGTCAACAGCTGCTTGAATTAAATATATCATTACTATTAATATGATACCATTAATATATCAAATACTTTCTAAGATAAAATCTAAAAAGTTGGCCACCGACCCATTTCCAGCACGTTTTGTTGGTGCATTTTAATTTGAGGCCGTTTGAACAACATCTCAGGAACCTTCAAAAATACAAAAAGCCTGAAATTTTCACTTTTATTTCTCATCATGTCATTGAATCAGAATCTGCAATATCGGTCAAAGCAGATCACATAGTGTCTGTTCATGGCCGAGCTGAAATCTGAAAAAACAAATCATCTGTGAGGACAAATTCATTAAAAAAAAGTGTGTCACGCTGCTGCAGAGTCACTTATTGTGCTGAATTTTACGTTTTCTACAGAATCTGGTGCAAACTGACTGTTTTTAAAGCAAATCCTGAAATAATAGAAGTGATTTTGATTGAATATACTTTTAGATTTTTATTAATGTTAGAAACAAAAACCAAAAGTCACACGTGATTCGTCTAAGGCCCATCGTGACGTTGAAGAATTAAACTATATTTTCTGTTTTTACTTTGGCTCGGATGAATGGTGTCTTTTTGGCAATTAAAATATACATATATGTATATATATATATATGTATATATCAGCCTTTCCAACCTACCAGCTTGTTTTGGGGTTCAAACTGAAATGTTTTCTGGTCACTCTACTTCTCTGTGACAGTAAACCGAACAACTTTGGTTCGTTGACATTTCAGGACGTCATCTTTGGTCGTGGTTTCAGCCTTCGTTGATATTTTATAGATCAAACAATTGACTGATGACTTGATCATCGACAGATTAATCAGCAGTGAAGGTAGCTGTCAGTCCTACGCACAGGCGCAAATAAAGTAAGCTGAAGCGAATATACATGATTTACTTGGGCGGCCAAACAAGTGGCGTGTTCAGATAAATACACATTTGCTCCTGAGTCGTTGTGACTGTGTAGATAAAGACGGATGTGAAAGCAGCCGTGAAGCATGCAATCAGATATCCAGGTTGGCTCTTACAGGCCAGTGGTGGGCAGGAGGGCTCATGTTGGGGCAGTGGAAGTAGGCCACTCCGTTGTGGTAGGTGTAGGGTGTAGACGTGGTCAGGCACATCTGCTGAGGGGTCGCAGGTTCAGAGCTGGCCGTGGAGGCGCTCTTAGCTGGGAGAAGAAAGGAACCGATGAGTCGGAGCCGATTTCCAAACCATCAAACAACAGGTCCAGTCACAGCTGCAGCTCTACGGTTGCATTTAAAATCACAGAGTGAGCGAAACGGGTATCAGACGGTCGACTTACTTCGTCCTGAGGTTTGATGCTTTCTGACGGCCTGACCAATGAGGAGCATCTTGTCTTTGCAACAGATCCCATTGGCCTTCAACAATGTCGATGGGGGAACACAGGAGACAAGAATCAGGGAGAGATAACCTGCATTATTACACCAACCGACAGCTGAGCGAACCAGCGACGGACACTCACAGTAAACAGTAAAAGGTTTCCTTTCCATCTATTTCTTTATTCACTGATCATTTTTAATGATCTGTTTCTAATAAAATACAGCAAAAAAAAGGTTTATTTTGAATTTTGAACCACTTCAAAGTGTATTTATTATAAATAAATACAGCAGGAACGATGTCTTTACTTATTCTTTACATACGTTTCTCAGGACGTTCAGCGCATCTTCTTGGGTTTCAAAGGTAACAAACCCATATCTGTTCAAAGACACACAATCAACGGGTATCATGTTTTCAGTGGTCAACAGCCAAGACGTGAACAACGCTGTGAGTAAAATGACAGATACTGACTGATGAACACTTAATGGGGCCACGAACTCACCCTTTCGACATTCCAAAGCGATTGGTGACAATCTTCACCTCTTTTATGGCACCGTGTTGTGAGAAGACGCATCGCAGGTCGCCGTCATTCACCTTAAAACACACGTACAGATGCTGGATCGTGTTCTCACAACAAAAGAAACAATGTTTTTGCTCCAGAATGGGCCAAAAACCAGCAGGGGGGCATCGAAAACCTCATTCAAATATAAAACGTGATAAAATAATAATCATAGAGGGGAACTGTGACGGCACTGCTGAGTAACAGGAAGCCTCTGACGGATATTTTCATCTCTCATTATCCTCCTGCCCTCCCATACTTCTCTACATTAAGAAGCAGAGGATTCATTTGCCAATTCTTACGCTGGAGCCCATTCCTCCAACAAAAATCCGGTTGGGGATAACAGTGCCGACGGTGGGGGAGTGGTGGGTCAGGCTGTCGGCGTGGTTTTCTGGAGGCGGCGCGTCAGGGCTGGAGGAGCTGCTGCTGCTCTGGGATGCACAGCAGGATGTAAACTTGGAAAAAGAGAAAATGACAAAGCCAGTGGACTGGTAAGAATCATTACAGACATTACTGTGAGAAAGCTCTGACTGTACTCCTTATTTTACCATTTTAACGTGACAGATATGAACAACTGAGGTCATTTTTTATTCCAGATATCGATAACGTCTTTTGCCGAGTCAGACGGACAGTGAGAGATGTCTGGAATTCAGTTTGGATTTGCCAAACAACTACTAAATAGTTGTGAATGTCTGAAATGTCATGAAGACGAGTCTAAATTGTGTGATTTCGTGTTGGTTGTTGCTGCAGCAAAGCATCTGAAGAGCTTCAGCAGAACTAATGGCGGCTGCTGAGGCGGATAACATCACTAACAACCGCTGTAGAATAGAAGGAGCTGGTCAGTGAGGAGTTTGTAGGGAACGAGAGCTTCATTTGTTAGAGAACTGTGGTGAAACGTAAGAGCACTTTGGTCTCGGCTGCTCTGAAATGGCACTTTGTGTTTAAAACGTAAGATGCCTCTGACTTGCTGTAGTTCCTGACTGAACTACGAATGTCTGCAAAGTCATTTCAGAGTCTAAACTCTAATTTCAGACCTGTGTAGCTGCCTGATGGCTGGGCAGAATTCCACTTTGAGATATTTACATCATTCTGACCAGTCGAGACCTTAATTAAGATCTAGAACAAGGACAATGTAGATATTGTGAACTGAGGGGAATTACCGGTATACTAAACTAGAATTATAACACACCAGAATGAAACCGCAGATTTCTGAAACTAGATTTACAACTAGTCAGAATTCAGCTGCAGATGTCTGTAATTCACACTGTGGATGAACTACAGGTTTGTCATGTAATGCATGTCCAGTCTAGTTATTAAATGTTAAAACAAATGCTGTAAGTATGCACAAGAAGAACTTAGAAACAGATGAGGACCTTTACGTCTGTTTCTTGATACTAGATCAAAAAGAAAGTCAGCAGCAGCATTGATGTAAACACTCATATGATTGTGTTTTTTTCAG
Source organism: Stegastes partitus (assembly GCF_000690725.1). Taxonomy (NCBI): domain Eukaryota; kingdom Metazoa; phylum Chordata; class Actinopteri; family Pomacentridae; genus Stegastes; species Stegastes partitus. The sequence continues at coordinate 76,794 of NW_007579288.1, forward strand.
TTTGTCTGGCTGACAAACTACAAAGCAGAGGGAAATAAAAAACATTAAGTTTTACAATCCATTTTTTCCAAAGAGCTACTTGAAGTGTAACCAACAACAAAAATAAAGGGAAGGTCTTTGAAGTCAAACAACGCATCTGCAGACGGCCGATAAAATAAAGTATGAACAGTACGGACTAGAACCACGTTAACACAGTTTCCTGGCGGTACTAGTATAGTGGGTCTCCAATCCTGGTCCTGGAGGGCCACAGTCCTGCATGTTTTAGATGTTTCCCTCTTCCAACACGCCTGATTCACATGATCAGGATCGTTATCAGGCTTCTGCTAACGATGAGCTTGATGATGAGCTGATCATTTGAATCAGGTGTGTTGGAAGAGGGAAACATCTAAACCATGCAGGACTGTGGTCCTCCAGGACCAGGATTGGACACCCCTGTACTAGAGGCTCCAGCATCAGTAGAGCCGAGCAACTGATCAAAATACGATCTAAGCTACAATTTTTCAGTGAAGTTAAAACTACTGGACAACATTCTGCTAAAAACTCACCCCAGCTTACAAACCACATCCCCCTGATGGAAGGAAACGAACCTGTTTAAAAAAACTACAACTCCCACTAAAATCATGACTCATATTCCAATTTACGTCAGAAATAATCCCAAAATTACTGTTTTTTTTCCACTGAAGCTGCCAGTTTCTGCAAAGTTTTACTTGAAATGAGAATCAGTGAACACTCTCACAAATCAGAAACTGTGTTTTAAGACTTTTTAACCTTTCAGGGACAATCTTGTCCAGACTTGACCAGTCTGAGGACAAAAGGTTTCTATCTGGACGTGGTCCAGATGAGAGAAAAGCATAGAAATATTCCCTTTTTGCAGTTTTACAGAGTAAAGTTTGACAAATCACTCCACAACATCTACATGTAGTGGTTTTAAATCTGGACCTGGTCCTTCTGTGTGGATAAAAAGCAGTAGAATCTTCCTTTTCTGCATTTTTACAAATAAAATAGGAGGTTTTAAAGAGACGATCCGGTCCAGATGTGACCGTCTCAGTGTAAAGGTTCTTATCTGATGTGGTCCACATGAAACACAAGAAGGTTCATTTTCTCAAATAGAATAAAGGTCTCACAGTCGCGAAAGTGGGTTTCAGACGGCATTAAAGCTTCACCCAAGATGTCTCATAAGGTTCTGTAATATTATAATGTTGAGGGAAAAACCCGCTTGAAGCTCAGTTCGTCTGAACTTTCCGCTCAAATGCTAAAGCTCGAGCGAAGCTAATCGTTCGCTATGCTAGCACCTTCTCGTTTTAACAAACGGAGCCTCCATGTGGGGAAGGAAAGACGCTGATAATACATCACAAATTACCCTCATAACACCGATAACAGAATACCACAGCGACCGCAGTAACTCAAAGTCATTTAATGTGAAATAAACGGATTTTATTCCGTTACCTCGCTAGCACCGTTAGCTTGGAAGCAGCAGCTAGCGAGGCGCTAATAAAGACGGACTCGCCGCTAACTCACCGTGTTTTGGTTCTCAGCCTCCATGTCCGCATTTATGTGGTCCGTTTGGGTCTGTAAATGTTTTATTCGGGCTCTGATCTGAGTTTAGTCATGACTCGGTTCGACGTGGCTGCTGGTTCTGCCTCCCCGCTCCACCGGCGACCTCCAATGTCTGACCTATGACCTCAGCGCGCAGCAGCTCCGAAGAGGAACGAAACCGAACGGAAACACACGAAGCATATTATTATTATTATTATTATTATTATTATTATTATTATTATTATTATTAATACCTTTGGCAGTCTGGCGTCGTTCAGTTGGGTCATTGTCGAGTCCAGTTTTCAGTTTATCCAGCACTCTTATAAGTAGCAAATGTTAAAGTATTAGTACTGTAAACTATATGATGAAAGGTTGACATTTTGAACATCAGCACATTACCATTGTCACTGTAAGCATGTCAGAATGCTGAAGTTTATCTCAAATCCCTGTAACACACTCCGAAACATAATGTTTGCGCTCAACAAAACAGGTAACGCAACCGTTTGCATCAGCCTCACTGAGTTACGACAGCTTCTAGTGAAATTATGCTCAATAAACCAATAATGAATTAGCTTTTACCTGTTAATCAAAGAAATATTTAAGTACCAGTCTTAACTGTCCATGTGTGTTGAAGAAAGGAAGGGGACTNATAATAATAATAATAATAATAATAATAATAATAATAATAATAATGTAGTTTGTCTCTGTGAACACGGATTGGTGCAGCGCTGCGGTCTGTCCACATGAGGGCGCCATTTCTCTGTCAGTAAAAATAAAGGCTCAGACTGACTTCATGCTGTTTGTGCTTCAAATCCAAAATAGTCAGTTAAAGTAACAAGGTAGAAGTCATGAAAGGCTTTTGTTGGCTTATTTTAATGCATTTTACACCTGATGCTTGTCATTAAATATGGTACAAACGACTCAAAGTACTAAAAAAAAATGTTTTTTCCCCTTGTTGTTGTGCAAAGCGTTGCATGTTTTGCCACCTTTTCTTATCAGTTTAATTCCAGATTGACAAACCTGCAACAGTGCTTCACCAGTTTGTTAAAGGAACACTTGATCTCTAATCCTGTGCTCGTACTGACTTAAACGCTCATTTTAGTGAGATTATTTTCCTGTTGATTGGGAGCGCCTCCCTCCCACCCTGCTGCTCAGGAGTGGCTGCTGATTAATGGATAAGGTTTGAAATGAACGAACAGTCCATGTCAATGTCTACTTTTCCTCTCTCGATCCTCCAGGAGCCACTTTGGATGTTGTGCAGCTGTAATTTGCTTATGATTGGCGACAAAGTGTTCTGAAACACTGTCATTTGCATCTGATGCCCCCCACTTCTTCCACCTCCTCCCTCAGACTGTACACAGCGTCTCCAGCAGGGAGGAAAGACACTGAAAAGGCCAGAAACGAAGGAGCACTCAGGGTTACCTATAACGCAGCCATACTCTTGCGAATACATCTGTTTCTCTGAGCAGAACGCTCAGCAGCAGCTCCTCTCCGTCTGTCGGGCTCATTTCCCAGCCTTCCCTCTCCGCCGCCTGTCCTCATCTGTGGGCCGCACCATTACTTGTCACTCATTTCCAGCTTTTCTTAATTGCCGGGGCGAATTTGCCAACGAGGTCTGACTGTGCAAAATGAGAAGGGCATGTTTGATAATTACTGCAATTTACCAGCTAAAAGTCCTTTTATATTCCACAAAGATCATTTAAGACACAAGTGCTGTCAGAGCAACAAAAGAACAGAGAGTGATTCAGAGGTTTGATTCTTTGGCTGTTTTACTTCTGCTCTTTGTATTGACTAGCTTGATTCCCCATCTTATTATTATTATTATTAGTATTATTATTATTGGGTCCATTTTCTCTTCTCATTCTACATATTAAAAGCTTTTGTTTTGCTCTATTTCATTATATTTGAACATTTTCATTTACTTTATTCTCTGAACCTCAGCTACTTTTTGGATGTTTTTTTTGTCACATTTTTCTTCGCTGTGGTTCATTTTTCTTTACGACATGAAGTCCTGCAGCTCAGTGGAACCAGAACGACACGAAGGAGGAGAGAGAACTCAGAGGTGACACTGAATCCAATCAATCCTCAAAACGAGCAGATGAAAGTTGTTGGTTTTTCATTATTTGCTTTATGAAAGATGAAAACAACCTGGAATCAACATGTGCAATGTTTTTCCAGGAGCCCACAGGCGCTACCAGCCCTCTGCTGTACATACTTTAGATATTTTGCAGCTTCCTACGTTTTTGATTTGTCTCCTATCTGCTCTGTGGAAACACAGTCGAGCTGAATTTTTGCTGCAAGTCACAGCCGAGTCCCCGATGACTGACCCGTTTCTAGTTTTTTAACAGAATCCGGTTTTGTGCAAACTGGTCATTTTTGGCAAACATGTTTAAATGACACATGTAGAATAACTGCAACGCTTTCAAGGAAGGCTTCATGAGTTTCCCGTTAGAGCGGCACGTCACAGGAGGTCCAACATCTGCCTGTTCTTTCCGTCTTTACGGATTCTGGCTCTGATAAATTCTGCAATTCTGGCAGAAGATCACAAAAAAAAGCAGATATTCCTCCAATGTGACACGAACCCTGACTTCTAGTTTAGATTCAGTGGTGCAGCAAAGTTTAAAGACTAAATCAAGTCGTGCATAAAACTCCTGCTCCAGTACTAAAGTAGTGAAGTCCTGGTCTGGTCACTGAAGCTGAGTAATAAATGACGTGTTCAGATTATCAGCAGCTGCTTCAACTATTTTACGTTTTATTTACCAAAACAGAAGGTAAATCTGAGGAAGGCAGAAAAAAAAAGGCTTCTGTTGGTGGTTTGTTGTGTAAAATCTGCATTTAAAAGCATAAAACGGTGATAAATGCAGTGGATGATGTTCAAAAGAGCATAAAATGAGAATACTCGAGTAAATGTAATCAGTTACTGTCCAGTTGTTCGGTTTGTACCTCCCAGACAGCTTGTCCGTCAAACCAAGAGAGGAAACGTGTGAACTGTGATGGATTTGTTGGTGTGAATTAAGCCGAGCTCAGTGATGAAAGCTTGTTTCTGTCCAGATGCAGCATCTTCTCGTTTCAGCTCAGAGCGACTGAGGGACGCAGCAGAGGTCAGATATGAGGTCAGACGCGCTGAGAAAGCCATCGGTCAGTCAGTCAGACAGTCGTGGAGACAGAGGTTGATGAAAAACGAGCCATAACAGAAGGCTTCGACCGAGGCTCTGTAATTACTCTACAAATCTCTGATTTCCCCTCCTTCATCTCAGCACTATTTATAGCTGCTGCATTCCTCCCGGAGAATAAAATGATCTCTTTGAGACAGTACAATGCCAGAAATAACAGGTTTGGACAAACATTTGCCGAGGCGTGGTGGGCCTGGCTGACCATCGCTGAGTTCCACTGTGGTTTCACTCCACTGTTCTTCCCCCTCGTCCATTTATTCGCCTGTTATTCCAAACGGCCGTGGGTTTGCCGGGGAGGCGGCGACTCGCATGTGACGGTTCAACAAAAGTGCTCGTGTGAGAGACGGCGGCAGAAGGAAGCGTGAACACCTTCAGGCCTGCAGGTGGTTCAGGCTCGGGCCTCCTGGTTCTGTTTCGGCTCCGGTCGGTGTTTCTTCTCCAGTTTCTGTTTATCAGGACGAAACAACGATCGCACGGCGCCTGCTGGGGCTTCATGTCCACCTCAGACTGGAGCTGGCAGAAATCTAAAGTCCTGATCCTGTCGTGTCACAGACGTTCATCGTTTGGTCAAATCACAGATAATAGTTAGTCAGATTACAGATAGTCAGTTACAGCATGAGACCATAAAAATACACGTTTGAATTAAAAAGGTCTTTTTAAAAAACTTATATTTACTTTAATTTGAAAGAAAAATAAATATATTATGAACTGAAACGTGTAAATAGCTGTTCTGACAAAAATCAATAAAAATAAACATTAAAAAAAGCCAAAACTGTAAATAACTTCCACATCAGAAATCTGTCTTTTACAAATGATAACTTGTTCTTTCATAACTGTTCAATTCCACCGTTTTACTGCATTTAAATCAGACAAAAACGTCTTTTTTTAAAAACAGATATTTGCTGTTAATGAAAGAAAACGTTTGTATATTAATGGTTTTAAATACTGACAGTTATTTCACAGATTGTTTTGTTAAATTACAGATCATATCTCATAAAATGACAGAAAACAACATTATTTACATGTTAGCTGAAAAACAACAACAGATCAACGTCATTTGTTGTTTCTCAGTGTTTTTTTTTTACTGCATTTAAATCTGACAAAAATAACATTTCACTGATATTTGTCATTATTTCAAAGAAGAATCTGCAGATTAAAGGACTGAATGAAGGTAAATAGTTTTTGTTTCTGGTCAATAACAGATAAGATCGTGTAAAGCTACGGAAAGAAAAGAATTTTACATTTAATCCGTAAAAAACAAAAGCAGCCACGAGAAAAATCTGTTTTCACAAATGAGAACATGTGACCATAAAATCTGCAAAGTCTAATTCTGGTTTTATTCTTTTTACAAACACGATTTAATTTGTGAATTAAATTCTCAACAGTTCAAAAGACCTCAAAGTCTGAACACTTAAAAAATAAATAAAAACTGGATATTTTAGGTTGAAATGACCAAAACTTCTGTTTTTACATGAATATTGTTCATATTAATTATGAACAAAGGCTGATGAGTGAATGCAATGTCCTGCAGTTTGACGATTCGTGATGTTGTATTTTAATTTCTTGATAAAACTGAATTTAAAAATGTCTGCCATCACTCGGCGGTCTGGTTACAGCAGCCGAGGAACACTGGAGGAACGTTTTATTAAACACAAGAAACACATAAGAAAGGCACTGAATGGTTCTGAGTCGGGGTTTGTTTTACGCCACATTTGGACCCTGATGTTTTCATTTGTGCTGCAGAAAAGATGACTCATAATCAGTGTTGATCCTAAATGAACCCCGACTGTAGCGCTGGAACGTGACTGAACCTTCAGACGAGCGGTTTCCTTCAGGTTTGGTGGTTATGCTAAGCTAATGGTTCAGCTTCACATTGAACAGAAACCAGATGACAAACTTTACTAACTCATGAATCGATCAGGACGTTTCCGACTGGGTCAAAATAAAGTTTATGGCAGATCAAAACTCTCGTCCATCGCTTTTTATCAATCAGGAGGAAAAACTCCTAAAACCCTCCATAAAGTAAAAAGTCGATCACATCGCGTCGCATCAACACAAAGCCGTCGTCTCGCTTCTGGCTTTCTCCGGCGGTTGTTTGCTCTTTTGTGAAAATGCTTCACCACAATGGTGTTGCATTCCACAGCGACACCCGATGATTTCTCTAAATGTAGACATATTATTTCGGGTTTTATACGCTGTGGCCCCGGCTGTAGTTAGTGGGTGTGCACACGCTGACCTATAATAAAGTAAACACACTGAGCTGGGCTCCGGCCAGTCAGCTAAAAGTGAAGCCAAGTCTCCTCGCTGGTTCTCGTCCCCACTTCTAATTCCTTTATTGGATGCAGCAGGTAAAAACTGAAAAAGGTACGAGTCAGGGACATGGAGCGAGGTTTTATGACCCAACGTCTGGAGCGTTTTACGGCATCTGCAGTAGCCGTCACACTGTCTGATCTGGGAGTGTCAGGCCTCCTCATCCCTCCTCCAGCGGACGTCGTCGTGTCGGCCAGCAGACCCGTCGCTGCCCACCAGCACCGTCGTCCTGGGTGGCAGAGGCAGGAAGTGCTGCGTTAACTTAACGCTGAGCAGGAGAAGTTCTGAGCTGCTCTGGAGAGCCGGACCAGCTGCTGCTCTACACATTCCTCACAGATTACTTTATCGTGTCAACACAATTCTGCTTTTTTTCCTCTCAACTGTCAAGACGGAGGGAAAATCACCCAACTGTGTCTGAAAATGACGCTCTTCTGTTGACGTTATTTAGTCCAGTGGCTGCAGAGAAAATCGAACTTCTTAAAGTTTAAAGCAAGCGGCCTGTAGATGAAGCTTCTCACCTGAGTTTGTTCCTTGAGGAGGCCATCTTGTCCTGGAGGTTAAAGAGGAAACACACCTCCAGAGCTGCTCTTCTACTGGTCCACTGAGCAGGTGGGATTTCAAACGTGATTGGATCATAGATGTGTCCTGATTGGCCAGTTCAAACTGGGAAGGAAGCCCTGTCCTGTATGAGAATGTACTGGGAGAGAAGCAGGTGATGGTTTGTTCAGACGGCAGCTCCACCAGCTGCTGAGGGTTTTTGATCTCTTGTTATTTATTGATTTATTTATTTTAGATTTTCTGTTTGTTTTAGGGCTGGCTCAGTGGTTAGCACCGTCACCTCGCAGCCAGAAGGTCCTCGTGCAGCGTGGGTTCTCTCC
>NW_007579288.1:85428-98020 GCF_000690725.1 Stegastes partitus
CACTGCCAATAACCACCAGGCTTCTTTTCATGTTCTGCAGCAAAGCTTCATCTTAAAAAACTGTAACAAACATCATCCGCACGGATTTTCATCATCTCATGTCTTCTTCAAGCTTCAGCAGACTGAGAGTCGTCTTGTCAGTCGGTATATCTACAGACATTATCATCTCCCCAGCACCTTTTCGTCTCATGCAGCTCCACATCATGATGCTGCCACCTCCGTGCTTCACTGCCAGGACCATGCATCGCTGTGGTACACCAAATATGCTGGACGCTTTAGCAAACTTTCATCTTAAAAATTGTACCAAACATTATCCATAAGAGGAAACACTGGGTAGCTTCCAAATGATGCAAATACACAATTGTTTAGAGGTGATGCAAGTTTGAATGATTTGACTTTTAAGGTGATATTTCACAGGATGTATTGGCTTTAGTCGTACACTGCAGAAGTCAAGATGATGCCACTTTCCTTCATATACAGCTCAAATCAGGCCTAAAAGTCATTTGGGATCAAGCCAGAGAACTGCCAATTGTAGCTGTACTTATTTACTAGCTTCTGCTCCATGTGACATTTTGAATAAAACATCCTTCATGGGGGAGAGTGACAAAGACAGAGGGGATGAAGAGTCGAGCCGTCCTTCTATCGTTTCGGATGCGGGATCATGAATTATTCGGCAGGAAGATAACACTAATTTTGCATTAGATTCACGGCCGATTGCACCTGCAGATTTTCACCCCCAACACACACACATGTTTGCGGCCCTGGCCCTCCTGACACCCTGTTGTTTGTGTATCCTGAATGTAGGTCAGAAACGTGTGTGTTTGCGTGTGCACGTGTGGACTGTACGCGGACACACGGCGCGCTGCCGAGGTCTCCTGACGCAGCTACAAATATAAACCTACACGCACAGACACACACAATCCAGCGGTAGGTCAGTTTAATATTTCATTTGGCTGATGGACGGCGTCTGCTGCTCCGTGAGCCAAACATCATTACAACACACTAAGTGACTTAACTCTAATTAGAGCTGAAAATCACATTAAAGCTGCTCTGTGATACAGGAAGGAGCTCACCTTTTCCCAGCACTTGTTTGGGGCTGGAGTACGTTCACAGCAAAAACAATCACACATGTACAGCGTCTGAATTGTTCCTGCTCAGTGACGGACTGCAAACGGCGGATGCTGCCTCGTTTAGCCACGGTGCAGTCATCAGCGATTCTCTCTCTGTCCCGGTATTTGTCACTGAAGCAACATCAGAATAAAACCGTCGCACTTTTGTCAGCGGCTCTGCGCTCGTGTCTGTTTGTGTGTATAATTGATGAATGACGAGGGAGTAAACAGCTTCCGCTTTGGCGACATGCTTTTGCACTTTGAATGCTTGTGTGGACGTGCGTGCAGCTCTGGTGTGAATGAATTAACAGCCTGTTTGTTTGCGTTCTGTTTCTTTGTTTCCTGCTTGCTTCAAGACGCTCTTTGTTTCGTTCTCTTTCGTTGGGTTCAGCCCGGCAAGCAGGGAACGTTTCCACAACGTTAACCAACACTACCGACCAGTTCTAATCATTTTAAAGAAAACATTCTAATCTAATGTTCAGAGAACGCCTTGAGGGGATTCAAATGATGTTCCTTTGAGGTTTAGAGTGAACTAAAATGGAACGCTTTCAAAACGAGAAGAACGTTTTCAAACCAACTTTCAAAAAGCATTTTCAAGACGTTATCGAGGCCTCAGAAGACAGAACGTTCCTGTAATTTCTAATCAAATGTTCTGGGGACGTTCTGTTGGGAACGTTCTTCGATGACACATTGTTACATAAAAACAAAGACAGGAAGTCCTCGGAGCAACATTCAGAAAATGTTTGAAGAACATTTTTAGAGTGTCTTTAGAGAACTGAACCTGTTTTTAAAAACAACAGCTGCTCTTTCAGGTACCGTGATCAAGGCTGGAGTCCAGAGCCGGAGGAGAGCTTCTGCCCCGACTGAAGACGTTTAAGTGTCTCGGGATCTTGTTCGCGAGCGATGGTGGACATGGAGCCAGAGAAGGAGGCGGACTGATGCGACGTGGGCGGTGACGTGGGCGTTGTACCGGAGCTGAGCCGGAAAGCAAAGTTCTGGATTTAGGACGCCTGCTGGACGCTTTCCTTTGGAGGTTTTCTGGGTAACTGGGAGGAGACCCAGAACTCAGTGGAGGTATTCCAGATCTCATCCGGCCTCAGAACACCTTTGGCTCTCTGAGGAGGTGGGACTGGAAAACAAGTTGTCAGCCTTCACAAAAAACGTCACTGGAGAAGATTGGTCTAGAATCATTTATCAACATCGTCTCCTTTAACGCCAATGCTGCTGGTCCACCGACGCTCCAGGGTCACTGTCCTGTGGTGGGAGAAGATCACATCTTGGGCCTCTGGAGTGTCCTCAGCAGCATGCATGACCTCTTCATCACTCTGAAAATGGCGACCACACTGGTGGAAGTTCAGTTTGGGAGACGTATACAAGTCCAGCGGTGCAGCCCGGGTTCATAAGGTGCATTTAGCAACAGTTCAAAGCCACGTCATTGTCACAGTCATTGGTTGATTTCTTCAGACATTTGAGTTTTTGTGCACAGTGAGTCTTTATAGTTCACAGTTGGGCCCCAAAATGGAAGTCACGCCTCTTGTTCCTGGGTGAGGTCGAGAACTTTTTGAAGTACCTTCGTAGGTGACCAAAGTCTGCATAAGCAAAAGAAAATGGATGGAGTCCAGGCGTCCATGGAAACAAGGATTAATGAGGCTTCAGTGAGCTAGAAGTTAGCAGGAAGCTAGCAGCTAGCTGACATCTGGCTGAACGTTCTAAAAGCCAGGCATCGTGCAAGTTGCTTGACTGGCTTTAGGAGCAACTTCAGGAGCAACTTTGGGTTCAGTGTGTTGCTGAAGGACACTCGATGGAAAAACCAACCTTCCAACTAGTGAACAACTTTCCACAACCTTCCTCTGTCAATCAAATGTTCCTCCACTGAAATTCCCAAGAACAACCTAAAGCTGTACGTGTTTTCTGCTCCTAAAGAACTTAATGTTTACTTCTATTTGAGAACTTGATCTTACAAGTTTCTGTCCTGTTCTGAATGTTTTCGTATTAGATTATATTTTACTTTGTTTTACGAACTGGTTTGAAAAGTTTTATCCCGTCTTGGTCTTTTGGACATAACTTGGTCTGAAAACAAGACGAGCAGATTTGACAACTTCAGAGCTGATGAGTAGCAGCCAGACAGCGTCTGTTATGTCAGCAGAGACTAGCGCCATCATGTGGTCAGCACCTCACAGCAAGAAGGTTCTGGCTTTGAATCTCCTGGTCGGGTCCAAAGACCTAGCGGGCAGGTTGACCGGTGAGTCCAACGTGGCTAATGTGAGCCTGAATGTGGTGGACTGGAGATCTGCTGGAAACACAGTGAAGCTCCTGAATGTGATGCCGTCATTCTGGGGTTGCATGAGATCGTATTTAAAATGCGTCTTAAGCTTTCTGGTGAGTCGAGCTGTTCATCACATCACTTATTTTGAAAACCAGCATGAGAGAAGATGTTCTTCAAGGAACTGGATTTACTTTAAAGCTGCAGCACATCAGACATGATCGTGAGCGACCGGTCCGATGCCCCTGGACCGACGATGGAAATCCAAAGAAAAACTGCCGACCGGCGCGATAACACGCCACCACACCGTCTCCCTCCATCGATACGAACATGCAGCACCTCCTTCAGCCTCCATGTGCTCCCTGCACAGCACCAGGCTTCTCCTTTGGTGGGAGACGTCCTTGTTTTCTCCTCCCTCCATCCCTCCATCCCTCACTGTGTTTGTGCTGAACAGATGCCAGTGCTGGGTGAAGTCCTCTCCGGAGGGACTGCCAGCAGCATATTGGTTTATAATTAATGAAATTAGGGCTGCTGTCTGCCGAGGAGGCTTCGGTCCCAGCGTAGATAGACTGCTGGCTGCCAGGAAGACAGACGACTGCAGGGATCCGAGAGGACGCACAGAAAGAGGCAGATAGAGTCGGATGGCTGTCGATCCTCCGGAAGGCCGAAGCACTTTGCTGAACTATTCGGTTATTTTGCTTTTTACAAATCCGGTGCACTTCACTGCTGGACAGGCCTTCAGAGGGCAGGAGACTCCAGAATTAAAAGCAACTAGTTCGAAGTTTTGGCTCATTTAAACGCAAGAATACTGAAATTTTTGGTGACAAATTTGTAAAAATATAAGTTTTTAATGTTTTTTAACCAGTCAACATGCAAATGAATACTTTCCCCTGCAGCAGCTGTGTTAGATATCATCTGTAACTAAACAAAACCGTGAAAATCTGAATAAAATAACAATTAAAAAATGATTTAAAATTGTTATAAATACATATATATTTTAAAATAACAGCAAATATTTGCAAAATAATGATATTTTGGTGGTTTACATACAATAAAACAGTGAAAGAGCTGTAAAAGAACAAATTACTCTGAGTAAGAATACAGACTTTTGATGTGAGCTTTATAAACATTTTCTTTATTTTCTTTTTTTTAAGTCAAAATGTGAATTCATGATTTTTTTTTTTTCTGTGATTTTACTCACTTTAATCTGTAACAACACAAAACTGGGAAATCTGTGTAAAATAACGGTTTAGTCGTTAATGTAGTTTTAATTAAAAGCAAATATCTATAAAATAACGTCATTTTTGTTGATTTGAATATAATACAAACGGTGTAATTTTACTATCAGGTGACGTAAAAGAACAACTTATTATTTGTAAAACAAACAAACAAACAAACAAACTATTTACACTTTTTTTAGAGGAATATTTGTTTTTCTGTCATTTCACTACATGTTATTTATAACTTAACAAAACAAGGAACATCTGTAGAGTAACAGTACATTTAGTTTTTAAATTACTACAATTAAAAACACGTCGAGCTGCTTTATTTTTAGTTTTGGTTTAATATCATTTAAAATCCATAAAGCGAAGACAGCGTGACGGCTGAATGTAAAGCCTACAGAACACGGTGCATCCTACCGTTCTGTTGCCTGTCTACAGGTTATGACTTTTAGTGTTTTTTATAATGTTTTCCCCTTTAGCTGTTGACACTAAAGTCGTACCAGCAGCCAGGAACACAGGAATGTGCCCTGGGCGGCTGAATTAAATTAAATTGTCATGTTATACAAATACAGATGCACATTAAATATTGATAGTCCAGTTAATAATTTGGCACATTTTGGATTAAATATTTAGCATTGTTTTGTGCAGATTACATGACATTTATCATGCCGGAAAGACACGTTGCTGTAAAAATACTGACCTGAAAATGTGAGGAAGCCGATAGGAACAAGTGAGAGCAGCTTCTTCAGTCGGACGAATGCAGGAGCTGCTGATAACGTTAATGATTCGACTCAGCAGCTAAACGTGACTCTGGGGTCGATCGGTTCATTATTTACACCTGTGCTTCTCCTCCTGTGACGAGTCAACATGTCCACAGTGTGAAAGGAGCCTGTTGTGTTTGTTCTCTAGAAATAGAAGCGACTGAGACATTCCCACACACACATTTAAATATATGTATATATTATATTGGAGTGTGAGCGAGTCTAATCCTGACCTTAAACCACGTCTTCACCCTAAATCAAACTAATGATTTATGGTCAGGATTCGGCCCCACAATGTGACTGTGTAAACACATTTCTGTCCCCATGACATGAGACACACACTCCTATTCATGCCCACTAACCTTATTTTAGTCACTTTCAAGCTCTCCTCCTCCCGTTAATTCAGTTAGAGCTGCTCGATCCAGCAGCAGCCATTAAAGCGCTCCCGCTGTGTCCTGATGCAGCCCAAGCTTCAGCGCCGTGCTGCATCACATCCACCGAGCCGACCTTTAACGAGCAAAGTCAAGTTTTCGTTCAAACCTGCTCTGCAGAACCAGCGAGACGTTACTGTTTACTTCAGAGGTTCTGTATCGGTGTGATTTTGGTGTCTTTGGACGGAGCCAGGTTGGCTGTCTTCAGTGTCTGTGCTAAGCTAAGTGTAGCATCTGACTATAAATTCAGGTAAAAGCCAGCAGTCGGCAGGCGGCTTCACTGAAAGGCAAGTTGTTGTTGTTTTTTTTTTTAAATCACAAAATGACACAATTTATTGGAGCCAGAAACGATCTCCTGCCGTCCTTGAACTAATCATGAGCGAGCAGCGGTTCAGTTGGAAAAATGGACCAAAAGGTTGTGATCAAACATGAATAATGAGTTTCTGTGTTAGAGCCTCGGTCACATCCAACCGTCAAGTGACAAAAATCCCTGACAATCAGAATCAGAAACAGATTCATTGTTAGGTATCGGTGACCCAATAGGAGGAACTAGTTCTGGTGGGTCAGTGCAACAATAAATACAGACTAAGGTACAATGTACACGATAAAAACATAAAAATAGCTAAAAAATAAAAGTACCTACAAATAAAAATAACTGTAGGAGCGCAAAGCAGAAGCAAAAACACATTGTGGAGTGAAGAATTAAAGTTCAATTTAAATAAAAACCATAAAACTGTGATATTAGTTACAAGAACATTGAGGTGCAGATACACTGATATTTACTTTAGTTTTTTATTATTTAGTGATTCTAACTGTGTCATTCTGCACAGAGGACGTGTGAGTTTTTTAATTTTAATTTTTTATTTAGCAGGAATCCACAAAATACGTCATCCAAAGACGCTTCCCACAGTAAAGTTACACAACGATAGTATCGAGAGAACAAAACAAATCCAGATGATTCCCTTTGAGCAGCTCTTTGGCCAAAGTGGGGAGAAAACAGCTCCCCTTAACCTGGAAGAGACCTCCAGCAGAACCGGGCTCAGGCGGGCCAGACACCTGCCTCGACTGGTCGGGTCGAGGGTGAAGTGGAGAGAACAGGTCGTAGCAACAAAAAGGCACTCGATGGAGGCCCGACACTGGTCACAGCTCAGCCTTCGACGGCGGAGACCAAAAACCAGAGGAGACAGAAACTCTGTTCACATGCAGCACATTAAGAATTCATTTTTTCCTGCAGCTCGGTGCCGACTGGACTTTCAGGCATCGTGTTGACGGTGCATCTTGTTTGTCTCAAAACTTCACTGTTATGACATTTGTGCTCGATCACATTACAAACAGGCAGCGTGGCTGGCTGGCAGCGCCCAACCACTAATTGTTGTAATTGTTAGCAGTTGTTTGAGCTGCCTGGTCTGAAGACTGTGTGTGTGTCTGTACGAGAACATGCTCAGGAGAACGTCTACGGCGTCGTTTTCTCTGTTTAACTCCGCGCTGAGCTTCAAACACTGATTAGATGGAGGAGAAACAGAGAAGCAACGAGTCAAACAAATGACTGCTGTGAGTTAAAATGTTAGCGGCTGGTTCAGCGCTCACCCTCCACCAAACACACGCTCAAAGTAAACTTGAAAATGAATCCAAACACACTTCGTCTTGTGCGAGGGAGTCGGGCGGCGGAGCGTGCCGAGCCGTGGGTCCGGGCGGCACCGTGGAGGAACAGCCGGCGCTAATCCAGCCCAGTGACGGTTCAGCAGGCGGCACTGGGAACCGGCGGAGGAGGGAAGCAGCGTGAAATCCCAGACACCTGGTGGCTCTTTCTGCACAAGAGTCTGCAGCTGGTGTCGGGAGCCCACAGCCACCCGGCCAGCTGTGCTGCCTCGACGGCTCACACTGAGGTTAGACCAGTACATATATCTGTCTGCTCGAAGGGGCAAAGAATGCAGCTGTGGTCCAGCCAGGGCCACCTTCTAGTTTATGATATGATCAAGTTCAGAGTTTGACCGACTTCACTCTGGCAAAGTCAAGCCTGTTGAGAGAACACATTCATCGGGTATTTTCAGGAGAATGTAAACGGTGAAATTGACCATTTTGTTTTGCCATTCAGCCGCTCCACGGAAAGCAGTCAGAACGGATCCAGTTTGCTTGTGCTGGTAGGACGTGTTGAAAAAGGGCCGTCACATATGGTATGAAGAAGTGAATCTATTCATTAGCTGCAGTAAACCTGAGCAACAAAGAGGGCGTTTGCTTCTGTATGAAATGAAACAGTTTAGATCAGGGGTGTCGACATCCGGTCCTCGAGGGCCACAATCCTGCATGTTTTAGATGTGTCCCTCTTCCAACACACCTGATCAAATGATCAGGATCGTTATCAGACTTCTGCAGAGCTTGATGATGAGCTGATCATTTGAATCAGGTGTGTTGGAAGAAGGAAACATCTAAAACATGCAGGATTGTGGCCCTCGAGGACCAGGATTGGACACCCCTGGTTTAGATTGACCAGATCACACGAGCAGGTTTTCAGAAGCACTCAGAGCTGACATCGTGTCTTATGCTTACCAGGGGTTGTGTTGCACTTTCTTTCTCTCCATAACACCTCAAACGTGTTCCGTCAGCTTCAAATCAGGCGACAGACTCCTTCTGTTTTCCTTCTGGAACATTCCTCTTGTTCCAGCGTCTGCAGAGCCGTCTTATCGGCCAGTAGTTTGGTTTATCCAAAGACATTCATCCATAAATGAAATCTCTGAACACCTTCTGCCCTCATGCAGCTCCACATCATGATGCTGCCACCTCCGTGCTTCACTGTCAGGACCATGCATCCACTGTGGTGGTCCTGGTCAGGTCCACAGCAGACATGCTGGACTCCATCTGAGCAAAATAAATTGATCTTGATTGATGTCCTGATTTGTGTTCACTATGTTTTGCAATTTCTCAAACAATCACACGTACAGGTTCTTACTCGTCCTGTCATTTCATGGGACGATTTTAAACCAAATTTTAAATGCAAAGCAACAGAGAGTAGCTGACTAACTCGTCACCAACGCTGGAAGTGGTGTGAAATCAGGGTGGTGAAGCGAGCTCACTGTGCAATGACACAGTTACTAAGAGAGCGTGAATTAACCCACCGTTCCTTACATAACTGCAGAATGCCTTAATAGATCATTGCTTTTGCTGCACTCATTAGGCAGGTGCTGGACTCGAAGCTCGGGGATTTAGAGTTCGACTTCATACACGATGTCACATAAAGGTGAGCTCCAGTTGAAGGCAGATCCTGGAGCTTCATGCCAAGACTTTTCAGTTCCTGCTACGATGCCCGTGTGCTTTATGTAGCACACATGACAAAGTGCTCAAATACACAAAAAACCACAACCAGGAACACAGCACTCTGTCAGTGGGATAATCCAGCGCCTGGACACAGCACAGGATTTTAAAACTCCACGCTGTGTCTGGGTTCTGTCCATGTATGGACAAATCAAAGCACTTCTGAAGTCCTGCACTTCAACATTAAAGGTGCAGATGGCTCAGATTGTCCTCACACATTCTCTGCTCATACCAGGAACTTGTTTAAAGCACAACTTGTTTTTGAGTGAATGATGAAATGAACGGCTTACACTATGATGTCTCATAGCTCTGTAAAGCTCACCAGGTCTCCAGATGGTATCAAAGGAGGACTGGGACACCTTCCCTTTTAGCCAAACAACCATATATTAGACTCGTCGACCTGGTAACCCAGAAAATGGAGGACAAGCTTGAAACGTTTTGTGAAAGGTTGGTATTTTAACCCAACCCGGGGTATTTTCGTGAACCTAACCAAGTAATTTTGGTGCCTAACCTTAACCGAGCGTCTAACTTATCGCTGTAGAGAACGTCGACCAAAGCGCCATCATTGCCTAAACCAAACAACGTAGTTCTGGTGCCTGAAACTGACCAAAGATGGAGTGAAAATGGAAAATAAACAACGATTTATGCCTTTAACCTCCCCTCTCTCCTCTTTCTGTGGTTCTTTCTGACAACGTTGTAGGTGAGAAAAAAACAAAAATTCCTTTCAAAACGTAAAGGAGACGTATGGGAGTGTCACTCTGTGGGTTGGTTGGTTTTCAGGGTTGTTTATCTGCTTGTTTGTCTCTCTGTCAGCAAGACGATGCAAAAACTACCAAACTGAATTTTATGAATCTTGGTGGAGAGGCTGAGCACGGCCAAAAGAAGAACGCATCACACTTCAGAGGAGATCTGGATGAGTTTATTTCAAATCGGGGGAAGCCTGTGCTCTTGGTGCTGTTGCGGTTCAGGACACTATACCTGCTGCAACAACTTCAAACGTTTACAGCAAAACCTAAAGCTGCAGTCAGCAAACAAACAAAACCCAGTTACAGAAGCATGCATCGGTTCTGAGAGCTGGAGCTAAAATGCATCCATCCAGGACTATGTAAATATGTTTTTTTCCACCAAGATACTGAGCTTCATTGTTCACGAGCAGAAACCACAAGAAGCTGAAATGAGTTTGCCTTAAAGGGTGTCTCCCCGTCGCTCCTTCTACGACGGACCTCATCTAGTTTCATCTGTCTGATTCAAACCACATCACACGGGATGATGCTGAATGCCAGGAAGCCTCAGATGACAGCGCACACAGGGCATGTTCACCTTTCTTGTTTCAGTCGACGAAACCTACAGATCAGTGAATCACGAGCTTTTAAAAGTCTGGTTTTCACCACAAGCAGATTTCACATTATTCACTTCTAACACCAACAACAGGAGGCCCGAGACCCTCCCCTGTGGGACTCCGTGTGCTAGAGGCGGACTTGTAGATGAATTACTGACATGTGTGGGTTAAATATGAAATAAAGCAGCTCAGCGCTGAAGAGCATAAACACACAAGTGTCGGCTTCTGAAGGAGCAGATTGTGGTCGACTGTGTGAAATACAATTAAATAGTGCAGCAGAGCTGAAGATAACACACTAGATTAAGTGAGTTAACTCAACATTTCCAGTTTACTGAATGTTCAGATGTGAGTTCTAGAAATATAAAAAATCTCATTTTTGAGCCAATTTAACGTAAAACAATCAGTTGAATGAACGATGAGCTGCTTAGCTCGACTCATGAAGTTAAGTTTATCAGAAACCAAGCTGCCGTGTTCCCAGGATGCTGTCAGAGAGTTAAAACTTATTCTTTGTAGTTTGAAGAGACAAACGTGGTGGAAACTTGTTGTGTGTCTTAGTTAAATTAAGTTCTGGTTCCAGCCACGACAAAGGTTAATGTTACACGGGTAGAATTATAATTTATCTCACTAGAACTTGACTGAAGTAAAAATCTCAAGTTTATGGAGCTGTTTCCCCCCAAGTTTAGCTCATTTACGTCATTCAATTTTACACTTTCACAACTCAGAAGATGACTTCTTGGAATGAATTATTCAGCAGAAGAGCAGTTAAGTCACATGTCTCATGAGCTGATGAACTTAAAATCGATTCGCAGCGAGGAGACAGTTTCTGATCAGTCGCAGAGAAGAAATGAGATTCTTGTTCTTAAAGCTGTTTCACTCCGATGCAGCTTTAAATTTATTTGCCGGCAAGTTGTTGTTTTTTTTTTTTTATTGTATATTTACAACAAATGTAGCTTTTTATGACTTGAAATGGAACATTAAATGATCAGATTCCAGACTTTGAGAAGTTAAAGCCCTATTAGTCTTTAATTGTTCTTCATTTTCCTCTTCAAGTGATTTGCTTTGAATGTCTCTTTGTGGGCGTAAAAATGTTACTGGCTCGATGTAACGCTATTTAGAGGCGCACATCAAACCCCGCCGGTCGGCCACTAATGCGGCGGAGCTGCCATAATTAAATGTTTGTTTTTGAAGGAGATGTGATGTGGTTGTTTTCTGACTCGTTTCATCTTTGGGTGTTTTGAGGAGTGTTTTCACCATCTGTGTGTGTGTGTGTGTGTGTGTGTGTGTGTGTCATGGGCCAAAAATTGTGACGTTTAGCGTTAGCATGTGTAGCCGAGGATACCATTCGACACCTTGATGATGTCACAGACCAGTTCTAACACTCCATCCACTGTAGCTGGTGAGGGTTTGGATCCAACTCTTCAAAGTTCTGCTTTGAGGCTCAATCTTAGCGCCAGCTTTATGCTCAGACAGGGAGAAATATGTACGTGCCATAGGCTACGCTGGAAGTCTGGTGCTGTGAGGGCTCGATCATTACAACTCCAACTGTTCAGGTTCTGGCGGATGCATCATTCTCTGACATGAAACATGAGGCACAGATTATACCTAACCCTGAACTAAACTCACTTTTGTATGAAAATTCCAACTAATTCAGGATCATCGACCTCGAGGAAACCGTCCTATAGCATCAGTGTACAGCTTTGAACAAAAGTTTACAGTAACTTGCTGTCTTGACTCCCAGAACTCTGACTTTTCCAGATGGAATCAGGAATCTTTGTCAGCAAAGAGAATATGACAGAATCTGTTGGGTCAAAAATATACTTACAGGAATGCTATTATCTGGCTAAACATCCTTTGGACTTTTTCACCTCAGCTAAGCTCTTCTGGTTCCGTCCACCAGCTTCTGGTCCATCTCTGACTCCTCTGGACAGAACCGCTGCAGTTCAACTAAACTTGTCGTCTTTCTGACTCAGACTTGTTCCTTCATCAGTCCACAGGTTCTGGATGGTTCCAGTCAGGACTTTGGGGAGACCAGTCTAGAACCTTCATTCCAGCCTGATGGAACCATTTCTTCTCCACTCTGATGTGTGTTTGGGCTCATTGTCTGGTTGGAACATCCACCTGTGTCCAAGATCAACCTTCTGCTGATGGTTTCAGGTT
>NW_007579288.1:98570-134793 GCF_000690725.1 Stegastes partitus
AATGAGTGGATCAGATGGTTCTGTTTAAACTGGATCTGAGCAGTCAGCAGCTGGAGTCCATCAGAACCACTCAGGAGACGTTAGGAGGCCACTAAGAAAACTTAACACAACTTTGTACATCACCAAAATTGATATTTCAAGTTGATGTATGTGTTTTTTTGACCCAGCAGATTTTGTCTAATTTCCAGAAGACCTTTAATAAATCTATGACAGAACCAAAATGCACGTGTTCCAGTGACGACAGAAATGAAAATTACATAAATGAGCTGTCATTGGAAACGTAAGACTGTCATGATACACATGGTCTTCAGTGTATGTTTGTATCTGCATACACTGAGCCTGCAGGTCATCCATAACGTCATACAACCCACATGCAGCAGTCAGGCTCAGCAAATGCAAGAAACTTAGTTGGACTGTCACTAAAACTCACCTTCATTTCCACTTCTGAGTCAGTGGCTGAGAAAATATAGGTGAAACGTTTCAGATGCCAAACATAACAGATGCCATTTTTATGCTTAGCTTTGCCCTTTCTGTTCACACACACACACACACACACACACACATTAGCTCTGCCTAATGTACCCTATTTGTTGCATACATGAAATGCGACGCACACAGGAGTCTCCAAAACATCACACACGGAGCCACGTGTTGGCTTCGCTGATTACCGTGTGCTGCGTTCAATGGCGTGTAAAGTGCTGCCGCTGCGAGTATTAGCCTGTTTATCAGAGTGTGTATTAACGCGCTGCAGTGTGTGAGCGTGCTAGCAGGGGATCACAGGTGTGTTTGCCGCTCCGCAGAGAGCCTCCTTCCCCCCGTAACCCCGACGCCCCCCACCCCGAGCATCCTGGGTAATATCAGCCCGCGGAGCACCTGCGTCCTCGTCCCACAGCACACACACACACACACACACACACACACCTCTAATGGCCTGGCGTCGGCCTGCCATACGGCTCTAATAGCCAGCTGTGCGAGCAGGAAACCGGTGGACCGTGCCGACACTCACTGATGCAGTTGTAATATTAGATGTGAGTTAACTGTGATCTCCAATTAGTTCTCATCGCACTCCAAACAACCGATGAACACGGAACAACAAACACACACACAAAGGATATGTCACGCTTTGGATTCAGCTTTCTTTAACTTTTTTTTAGCAACACTGGGCTCGTGGACTCACTGCTGTCATGTCTGCCGAGTTGTGCTCATCCAGGTAATGTTCATCCTCAGAGCTTCCTGAGAAGACTTATTAGCTTTCAAGGTGTGAGTCGTGGTGAAACTGCCGGCGAGGGGATCTCAGGACTGCATAGTAAGTGTCTGATAAGTGGTGTCATAGGCCAGTTTCAGGCCTCGTTTACACGCAGCAGAAACGCTGATATTTGGTTTACACGGAAACGAATCTACAAGTCACTGAATCTATCTGAAAACTCCGGCCAACGTGGAGATTACAAAAAACTCCGTCTTTACGTTTGCATGCAGACAGGAGGAGACGTGACAGTGTGCGACAAAGGCGTCATCAGCGTCATATGTGTCATATGTTCTCGTCACACTGCCCCCTACAGGTCTGGCAGCTCACTGCAGCTCTGAACGACGTGTAAACGAGGTGGTTTGTGTACATTTTTTGAAAACGATCTGCTGTGAACGATGTTATTTCTGAAAACGGAGATCCGTTTTTGTAAACACCTGTCTACGTGTAAACTCAGATTGAATCATCTTGAGTTGGGACTAAGAATAAATACTTGGAGTTTTATTTTGATTTTAGCTGCGTTGGTAGACATGACCTCGACTTCTTTTTGGTTCTTCAAAATGAGTCATCTGAGAGGCTTCTGCAGTTCAAACTGACTGTTGGGGCGACCAGGTATTTACTCTCACCCCCACCTCCCATGACTCCATCTGAAACCGATGCACAGCTCCAGTGATCGGGCAGGTTTAGATAGAAAACCATTTGATATTCATTTTGCTGGCATTGTAAATGAAATTTCTTTCTTTTTCTTTTGGTCACATTTACAAAGGCGTTTGTCTTCAGACAAAAGAACACAATAGTAGAAATTAAAGTTACAACAGTGTGCCCAGTTTCCAGTAAATCTACAGCTACTCATAAATATAAATGGGAGGCTAATCTGGAGCTGTTACGTGACAGAGTTTAGTCAGTACCACTGACCAGGCACGATGCAGACCCCTCCCCAGGCAGTTTCAACACCATTAAATCCTATGAGAGTAAAGACCTCCCCACCAGGCAGTTGAACAAAACACCTGGAGAACCCAAAGAAGAACTCCTTCTGCAGAAGCACTGAGGAACATAGAGATCTTTTGTTTTCACATGTGGCCAGACATTAAAAAAATCCCCGTCAGTGAGAACAGAAGCCCTGATTGAAGCTACACTTGTTCCTTTAGCTGCTGTGTTCATGAAAACAGCGTCGTCATGCAGAGCATCAGCAAGTGTTGGCCTAAAGCTGAGCATGGGAGGCTGACAGATGGAGATACGAACAAGACGAGGCGGACTTGCTTGCCTCTCACACATGGCAGTGGCTCGGTAGATTCTAATTGTTATCAGGTGTCCTGGCAAGTGAAGACGACACGAGGCTGCGCAGAGTTAGCACGACTCGTAAATTAATCCGTTTAATGATTCCCAGAGAGAACGACTGTGCACCCATATCTGCACATATCATCGTGGAGCGTGTGACGGATGTGAGCCCGTCGGACGGCTGCACGTTTAAAAGTGATCGCACTGAGCTGGGCACCAACGCAAATTCCATTAGATTCGTAAATTTTAGCTTGAACAAGAAAATTCTGCCACATTTGTTGTTGTTTTTTTCTCCTGACTAACAAACTGTTTGGATGTAAGTTAGAGGAAAAAATCAGCAGCTTTTTAGAGGAATTCACTCACGTAGCATCGCGCTAACATGCTTCTCCATTTGTGTCTGATATTTTTACTCCACGGCGATCGGGAGTTAAAATGTGTGTCGTATAGGAGATTTAAAGACGCTGAGAAGAAGTCTGTGCCCCCCACCCATCTAATTGCATTGTACACTTTATATTTTGCAGTTTACAGCAGCTGTTTTTACACTCATGTGTCTGTGGTTAGGCTGCGAAGGACTGTGCATTTTGTGTTTGCATTTGACAGCTGCTCTTTTTATAATGCTTGTGGCCACAGTTATGGTATGCGAGGGCTTTGGATGAAGAGAGGAATGACAACTATTCTGTTGCCAGCTTTTGCACACTTTTCTTCTTACGGGTGTGTATTTTCATCCAGTTTATCTGGAGTATTTATGGGATTAATAGGGGATTTTTGGGCAGCACCTGTGCCAACAAACGGAGGAAGATTTGCTTCATCGCACACCGAGATCAGCTTTCACCAGGAAACTCCCCACACAGACAATACTTTGGAAAACTTTTATCAGATTTTCATCGTCCTGCAAACAACAGAATCAAAGAACATCGACGTGGAACAAATCAGAGGCTTGGTGCGCTCCGTCCAGGACGGTGTCAAAACCCGTCCTTTGTGGCGCAAATGACACAAAACAGTGTAACGTGACAGTGGTTGCATCCTGGATCTGATGACAGCTTCACTTCTGTCAGCATCGACATCATCGTGGACAGAAACGTCTTCTCGAAAACGCTTCTGCTGCACAATTTGCAAATGAAAGTTCAAACTCTTCTTCCTCTCCTTGTCCTTTTTCAGTCACATTTACAAAGACTTCTGTGTTCATACCAAAGAAAATAATGACAAAATCATAATTACAACAATGATATTTAGACTTCAGTAAATATAAAGCTACTAATAAATACCAACGGGAGTGTGGGGCTGACAAAGTCAACGTAGGAACCTCCTGAAGCATCATGGGAAGGAGACAGACATCGTTTTTTCTATTTGAACGTTAAACTGACATCATCATAAAAGGTGAGGATCTTTGTCTGTCTTTTATCCTCGTCCCAAAATAACTCCATCCCACCTGAGCAAGATGTGTTTCCATCTCTGGCTGCGATCTGTCAACAAAACAAACAAAAAAACTTATCTTGGGCTTTTATTGATGGGACCAGTGGCTCAGGTCAGGACATACAGGAAGAGAGGCGGGATTCGGATGTATTTATTTATATTTTAATTTATGACCTTGAATGTCTTTGCAGGACTTCGGGTGACAACTTGCATGTAATCAGGACACTGAACAGAAACGCAGCAGGTGAGTGGAGATCTATTCCGACTCGGAGAATCTAATTTTTATAGCGAGAAAAGTGTGCCAACGGTGCACAAACAGTTTTTCGATTCTTCAACGTGTGACAACTAACGACCTCGTCAGGTGATCAGACAGACAAAAGGCAAACGACTTTATAAAAAAAAACAAAAAAAAAAACGGGTTGTTGGCTGCTGGAATCTCAGCGTGGATGTCCTCGACTCCACCGCGTGTCCTCTGACGGCGACACTGGTGTTGAATATCTGCTCAAACTGGGAACAGGAAGCCGCTTTAGAAAGGCCTTGACCTGACAGCAGAACGTTTGTCGGACACGAGCGAGGCGGAGGACGCTCCTTCTGATTGATGGTTCTCGTTTTCAGCCAATCAGAGCAGATGGCAAACGCCGTCTCTGCTACGTGGACGTCACACGTAGAGCTGAACAAAGACTACCTCGGCACCTCGATGCCCAACAGCAGAGATGAAATCCTGTTTATTCGCCGCCATCACTTGACATTTTAACCAGACAAGAATCTGTAGCAGCAGCTGAGAACGTTCCCGTCCAGACCCAAACATCGGCTCTGGTCCGACAACTTCACCGAGTCATTCAGGCAGAGTCTAGACTCCACCGTCATTAATGTCGCTAACGCTCTGAGTTCTGCTCTACTCCGTCATTAATAAGAGCTTCAGTGATGCTGCGTTTCTGTTTTTGTTCAGTACATGTGCACCAGTTTGTCGCGTGGCACTTCTGTTTTTGAACATAAATAACAAAGAAAGCTGTTTCACTTGTAGAATCTGAGCTGGGCGGCAAACAGGTTCTGGAGGTGAGTGGAAACCCAAGACTTCCATTTCTGTGTTTTAGAGAAGACGCAACTCGGAGGAAAGACAAACGACTAAAGAGGAAATGAGTTTTTTTTGTTAGAAATATCGTCCCAAATACTGTCTGGAGGCATCATCCAACCAAAAACACTGGTAATAACTGCAGGTAAATAAATATTCCTCCACAGTTGCTCAGATATTAAAGAGCTCTGAGCTTCAGCTCTGCTAACAACAATGTAAGTGTGTCTTCACAGTTTGACGGCGCGTTGCTGCTGTTATCTCTGCTGCTCTGCAGAGTGAGGGCTGTCCACGCTGCTGTAGGGCGACAGAGACGACGTCGCCGGTCCCGAGGCTTTCCCATCATCCCCCTCCTCCTTCTCCACCTCCATTTCTTCTCCTTCCGTTCTCAGCACCTCCACCGACCTCCTCCCGTCCTCGCTGGACTCCTCGGACGCAGACAGGGCCTCCTCCCCTCGGCTCTCCGTCGGACCGGCCTCGCTGGGGCTGCAGCTCTCCCGGTCGTCCTCCGGGCCGGCCTCCCTGGCCTGGCTGTGGTGCTTGACGTTGTAGCGCTGGTTCTGGAAGAACTTGACGATGGTGTGCTTGGGCAGGTCCAGCTGGGCCGACAGGGTGTGGATGGCCTCCTGGTCGGGGTAGAGCCCCACGTCCCCGATGAAGCTCTGCAGGATTCCCAGGGCCTCCAGGGAAATCCGCGTCCGCGACCGGGCCTTCTTGGCGCCTCCGAGGCCGGCGCTCACGTGCTGGTGTCCGTCGTCGGAGGCCTGCAGGACGGGCAGCGGGACGGGCTGGGGGTCCTCGTGGACCGGAGACGGCGCCGTGAGAGGAGGCGGCGGCTGTCTGTGGAGGCTCTGTTTCAGGAGACAGAAGAACAAGTCAGCAAACGGTTAAAGGTCTCTGAAGCAGCTTCCGAAGTCCTGCAGATCTACGGAACGACCACGGCGAGAGAAAACTCACATATGTCCTCTGTCCGGTTGAAGTTCTGATGTCATAAATCCACTAAACGAACCAACACTGACATTAAGATCCAAACAACAAACCAACAAATCAGACTCAGCTGCTGGATTCTTCGTGCATGTTTTCAGTCAATGAAGAACTAAAGTGTAAACAAACCCAAAGACATATATTTAAACATTTAGCATTATTCATCTGAGGTGGATTATTTATTTAAGTTTTTAGTGGAGCAACACGGCCGAAGAGCTGCTGCTGGTTTTTATTTACACGTGTGTCACAGTTCATTTAAATTTGCTTTGTTCATTAAATCAATCTGTTCTTTTAATTCTACTTTTAGCTGAAATGGTCGTTTTCGCCCGTTTACAGCTGAGTAGATTAAACCCGTTATTCTGTGTATGTAACCGGCTCAACCCCAAAAGCTGTTGGTTCAGAAGACATCATCATCATTTTATCTCAGCCAGAAACTGTAGAAACTCTCAGCTGGTCCTTGAACTACTCATCTGTGACGTGCCGTTTCATCGCAAACACGAATCAAAATCACTTTATTTGACATGTCGTTTAAAAAAAAATCAAATAAAAAAAAAATCGATAAAAATAAACGTCTAACTTTTACCAGATTCAGTGAATAAATAAAAATTCTGTGTTTCTCAGCGCAACCGTGAAGCCGTAACTGACTTGACTTCGACCAACAGTCATGCAATAAAAATTCTGGGAATTTCGGCTGAACTGCAGGCAGTGTTCAGGAGACAAGATCAGAATAAAAAAAATGCGAGTAGTAAAATATCTGCAGTGTGTAACGTCTCTGGAAATTCTTCTTTTTTAGCTTTAATTTCTGACTTCTGCCTCTTTCTTCATGGTTGTTTTGTTTCCATAGAGCTGCAGGACTTCATGTTTCAGTAGAAAAAACAAACAGAAAAAAGAGCCAACGGTGAGGAAAAACGCAGCAGCAGCTTCCACAAACTGCTCCGTTTATTTTCCTGTCTTTCCACTCCAGCGAGTGCAGACACCCTTCGTCCTCCAACTCCTCCTGCAGAGTCATCAAAGCTAACGGACGACCAGCGGAAGTGTGATCGGCCGGCTTCCATCAGCCGCCAACATGCAGCTCGACTCCCAAATCCATCACACAAACAAGCGCGCTACTCCAGCCTATTAACAGGGCGGGGTGGCCAGCACACCCAAACACAGGAATCCAACACCATAAATCTGTGGTCCATCAAAATTAAAGGACCTAAATAAAGATAATGGCAATTCCTTTTTCTCTGCTTCAATAATTACAGGCTATGTTCTGAATAATATTGAGGTCAGGGCCAGACGGGAGAGCATTCTGGTTTTGGGGAGAGGGTGGGATGGAGGAGTGTTTAGCAGGAAATGTGTGGGCCGGTCATTTACCACTTCTATTTTCAATGACTTATGGGACACAAACATGACAAAGAGGAGCAGGTGGTGGGATCAGACAGAGGAAACTTTTTCCCCACACGCTGCTTTTCCCATTTTCTCACTCGTAAAACACTTTGATTTGTGTCGTTTGCCTACACATGGCTGGCTGCGGCGGCCACTGGTTGTGTATTTATAAAAATCACGCTGATTTATTTATTTTCTCCCCCCAAGTCTGATTTTATTCTTTGGGGCCTTTTTGCCTTGATGTGATGGTGCAGCTTGAGAGACTGACAGGAAAGTGGGGAGAAGAATGGAGGAAGGAACCGGGCCATGAGCGGGATTTGAACCCATGACCTCCGCATCATGGACTACGACCCGTGTACACCAGCTCAGCCAGGTGAGCTACAGCGGCGCCCCCCCCAGGTCAGATCTTAAGCTGCGGCCAACGGTTGCTACCTGCTGGTCGGGGATGTGCAGGACGGTGTGCAGCCGCTCGCTGTGCTGCTGCCTCGACTCCTCCTCGTAGACCTGGTCCCGGTCGGCCTGCGGCAGCGACAGGAACCTCCGGATGGTGCACAGGTTCTCCCACAGCGTTCGGTTCTCGGGGCTCGGGCTCTCCTTCCACCTGAGCAGCTCACAGAGCCAACCCTGCAAAACACAAGCAGCAAGTCTGACCCAGCAGAGACCGAAGAGACGGCATGTGGCGCAGCATGAGCAGCTCGGGAGGAACAGTTTAAAAACTACAGAACCACTTCTTGGGTTTCATGCAGCTTGTTGGTCCGCGTGCACAGAAACATTAGAAGCCGGGTTTAGTGGTTTATATTTCCAGGTTAATAATTGTATTTTGGGAGTCTTTTTTGTCTAATGCTGAACGGTCTGAAAGGCCTCGTCTTAGTTCCTCGGCTCCCTTTAATTCCAGCAGCTTCTGGCTGTTTTTATTTGTGAAGTCCTGCAGCTCCACAGAACAACCACGAAGGAGGAGAGAGAAGTCAGGACGACCACGCTCTGAAGTCAGAACTCATGAAAACAGACAAAGTTGAATTTATTTCATTCGTGATTTTACAAAAAGTGTCCAACATGTTCCCAAGTGTCCGCGGGTGGAACCGACACCGGAGACATCTGGTGGCTCCACATACTCGACATACTTCACTGCTTACGTTGGCGACGAGTTTCCAAACTTGTCTAATCTCTGCTCCATCGAAACACTGCCTGCAGTTCAGTCGAATCAATGTTGGCTGAGTCACGACGTCACGGTTCTGCTGAAGGACGACAGAATTTAAGTTTTTGTTTTGCCAACTCTGGTTGGACAAAGTGCTTTAAGAGTTTTTGATTACAAATTCTGATTTTAAGCTTAAATTTGGTAAAGTTTTCCAACAGAACAGGACGTGACATATGAGTGTTATTATGATATTATAATTTAGAGAAGCATTATTTAAGTGAGATCATTTATTTCCAAACTCCTTCGCGCAGTTCACCTGAAAATAGAAGTTTTGTCACGGCTGCATCGGGAAGTTTTTGTTTTTCATGAACCTTGTTGGTGCCGACGATGTATTTTTGGACAGTTTTTAAAATGTGATGCGCAGAACAAAGTGATTTATCACAGCTAATAGGCTCAGCTTGTGAAGTTTCAGTCAGTCAAGTTGAAAATGTGACGATTCTTCCGGTTTTCAGCTTCTGGCTCTGATGGTGCAACTTTGCCGGTTTTCATGTTCAGATTTCAGGGTTTTCCGTTACTGCTTTTTTCTTCAGTCATTACTCCGACCAGCACCTCCTCTGTGCAGTAGCTAGACCACTTCTCTCTCCTTCTTCGTGTCGTTTCCATTCCGGTGCAGGATTTTATATTGAATGAGCCACAGTGAGTGAAAGGAGCAGAAACGACCCAGAAGCTGCTGCTCGGAGGGTCCAAGTCGACGTGTCGACGATGGAAGCGCTTTTCTCTGTTTTGGTCTGACGCTAGTTTATTTCTGAAAAGGAAACATCAGCTGTGTTTTGGGAAAGAAGCTCAGTTCGGTTATAAAATAAACACACAGTTTATTTGTGTTCGCTCGGTCCCTCAGAGCCGAGAGAGAAATGAGAAGGAGAACGTGAGAGGAGCAGCGAGTGTCTGCGACTGTGGAGATTGCATTATCTCTGCTAGGCTGACCCAGGATCTGCCACCAGCTGTTGTTTATACGCAGCCTTCAGCCTGGAAATTACTCGTAATAATGTGATCACGGCTCCGTCGTCTTGTCTGTCTTCTCCGTCTTGCTTCCTCCTGCTCCTCCTGGTGTCCTCATCCCTTCCCCTTCAGCGCATTCAGCATCTCTCTCGCACGTTTAGACCTCCGACTCAAACTAGCTGCATGAAGGCAGCGCGCCGCCGCCGGCAGACACGTGAAGTGGTTTAAAACCGTGCAGAGCCAGACTCGGCTTCGATGTCAGTCTCCTGCATTGTTTGTGAGATGCTGCAAACTGTGAACCAGCGTGGTGTTTCTAACAGGTTGAGTGTTTTCTGCGGCTACGTGGACTTTGAGGAGAAGCTCCCTGACCTGCAGCTCGGTATCAGTGTTGCGTGTTTCTGTGGACTGACCTGACTCTTGTTGGCGGCCACCTTGGCGAACAGCGCCTGGGACACCTTGGCCCTCTTCATCTCCTGCTGGATCTCCTCGTAGATGCCTGACGTGATGCTCACCAGCGAGTCGAGCTTCAGCTGCAGCTCAGGCCCAGGCATGCTGCATTTGGTCTGCACAGAGCGCGCAACACACACAGGCTTGGTTTACTGATCACATACAGGTGAGATACAGGTGAGAAGAAAGTGTTTGACCCCTTTGACCCTGGAGCTCCCTGCACCTGGATTCATCTGGTAGAAGAACACACAGTTTTCCAACCTTCTGTCGCGCAGAACTTCTATAAATACGGTAAAACTTTTAGGACCTTTTGATCACGTTCATGAAGCGTCTGAAACTCTAAAACTTGTGCTGCATGTTATTCTTGAAAAATTAAAAAAAAGCAAGAAACTCTAAAGACAGAAAGAATCACTGGGTTTTCAAGTTTCCGACGGTCCTTGAACTACTCACCTGTCGTCAGTAAATCAGGGAATTTAATTAAAATCGCTTCGTTTTAAACGTATCATTTAAAAAACGCTCTGCGAACAAAAACTAAATAATTTGTTCTCCAGAGTCATGACACTTCATCAGGATCACTTTATTCTGCAGGTCTGATTTAAAAACTTGCCAAAAATGTAAAATATTCAATAAATTTTTTGGTGCAACTGAGAAATTCAGAGACTATTGGGCTGAACTGCAGGCAGAGCAGAGAGGAGACGAATAAAGAATATCATCTGTTGTGCCACCTCATTTCTTCACAGTGTTTCTATCATGTGTCAACACTTGGAAAATGTTTGATTCAAGTTCTTTTTCAACATTTGGAGTTCTCTCTCCACAGAGCTGCAGGACTTTACGTTGCAACCTTATCGTAATCACAGACATTTTTCCTTCCAGTTTGCACGTACGGTTGGCTGGTGTGTGGGCGGAGGCTGGCGTACCTGGGCGTGGCGGTAGGTGTTGGGGCTGGAGATGTGGTTGCCGGAGTGGTTGTGGTTGGTGCTGGTGCTCCTCTCGCGCTCCTCCTGGTAGATGCGATCTCGCTCCGACTCGGGCAGGTTCAGGAAGTTCTGCATGGCCTTCAGGTTGACCAGCAGCGACTGCGAGGCCGAGCGAGGGTCCTCCTCCTTACGCAGGATCTCCGACAGCAGGCCCTGCAGGACGCACATTCACACACTCACTGTCTCGCTGACGGAGGTTCGTAATGACCTCCAGGTTTGCCGCCGACAGTACCTGTGTGCGGTTGAAAGCCACTCGGGCGAACACGGCCTGCGACACGCTGGCCCTCTTCAGCTCGTTCCTGACCTGCTGGTAAATGTCGGAGGAGACCTCGGCCCCGGAGCAGCTGAGGCCGGGCTCGGTGGCGCCGCCGCCGCCGATCTTACAGGCGCGCGAGATGGGCGGGTGGTTGAGGAACTGCTGGTTGACGCCCTGCGGGTGCTGGTGGGCGAGCAGGCGGCTGACGGCCAGCTGCTGGTTGATCAGGTGGGCCATGGCCAGCTGCTGGCGTACGAGCTGGGGGGCGAGCTGAGGCGACAGGAGCCCGCCGTGGCCCAGCAGGGCCGGAGCTTGGGGGCGCAGAGGAGGGCTGGGGTGGTTCTGGCCGGCGGGGTGGGGCAGGCCGGGAGGCTGGGTGGGGGGCTGGGCCTCCCCCAGACCACTCTTGATGGGAAGAGCTCCGGGGCCGCCCAGGGGGCCCAGGTGGGTCGGAGAGGGCAGCATGGACGGAGGACGATGGCCGAGGACGCTCAGGTCCAAATCCCGCTCCACTGTGTCCAAACACAAACACACAGGCTCGTTTGTTCAATCACACTTCCAGGTGGACATAAACTCTATCGCTGCGCTTCCAGTTTGCACTATTTAGAGAAGAAAAACTGCTTATTGGGTCAAATACACCAACAGTCCTTGAACTACTCGTGTGTTCACTCAGAAACATAAACCAAACCAAATCCAAGCTTTAAAAAATAAAAATAAAAAATCACCCAGAAAATTGGTTTGTGAGGAAAGAAAGTATTCTGCACTCCAACAGTCACGAGACAAAGATTTAAGGAACTTCTAGGCTGAGCTGCAGCCAGCGTTCACACCGAGCAGACAGGAAACGAGGATGAAGACGAGTTAAAGCGTACACCCTCAATCATTTCTCAGATTGTTCGTTCTCTCCTCAGTCACGGTTGTCACTTGACAGACGCCCTGATGCTCTGAAACAACAAATGTTCTCGTGGTGGACACTTGGCACAACTTCACCGACATACAAAAGCGTCACACTCGCTGTTTCAAATCTACAAAACTAACCAAACGACGGAGCGTTCCTCTCTCGTATGGTTGTACTGTGGCCAGAATTTAGCTTAAA
The DNA here is from genome assembly GCF_000690725.1 of Stegastes partitus. Lineage (NCBI taxonomy): Eukaryota > Metazoa > Chordata > Actinopteri > Pomacentridae > Stegastes > Stegastes partitus. The sequence continues at coordinate 110,836 of NW_007579288.1, forward strand.
ACTGGGCAGGAAGTGGAAAAGTTGAATTTGCTTTAACTTGGTGACAGACGTCACTAAAAAACACCAGCAAAAGATGGACGTACCTTTTATGTCCGACTTCTCCTGCGACGACCACATCTTCTCCATGTATTCACCTGAATGAGAACAGAGTCGGTCGGTCACTCCTGCATGAACGTCACCATTTATCAGAGCCGGAAACCGTAAAAACTCTCTGAGCGACTCATCTGTGGTTCCGTCAGAAAACTTAATAATCAACAAAATCCTGTTATTTTTAAAGATGTTCCAATAATAAACCGCTGTGCTCCTCATTCAGGGAATATTCAGCTTTGGGCGAAACAAAACTTCACCAAATTTAACCCTGAAATTGTGAAATTTCATGAAAAATAATCTTGTGCTGCATGTCTCACCTTAAAAAAAAAAAAAAGCCAAAAAACAAACTATTTGCTCGAATCAGATTCTGTGAAAAACTCATCTAACTAAAACTTATCTCCAGTAGAGATAACATCTGGGGGAAAATAATGCACGTGTTGATTCTGTGCTTTTCTGTTTTTGTGCATAAATAAATATGGGAAGAGACTCCGCTCTGGGTTTTTATTTTAAATATGGCATTGTGAGTGCTGCAGGAGCTGCAGGACTTCATCCTGCAGTGAGACGTGGACGGAGGACGGCTCATTTAAATCAGACGGTGTTTCACTGTGGACGTCTGTAATGAGAGAAATTAAAATCTCTACATCCGTGCTGTGGGCTTTCTGCTTTCCCGACACACAGGTAGGTTTCTGATCTCACTTTTATGATCAGATCTTTACTCCGGCAGCCTCTCCACGTAAACCTGCTTCTTATTAGGCTTCTGCTGGGTTCGGTTGCGAGTCACATTTTCAGTTATTAGGGGAGTAAAAGTTGCAGTGAGGTTTGGCAGCGCGTCAGGTTTTTACCTTCCCTGCGTGTGGAATAAGTAAGAAGAGCTCTGACTGCTGGGTTTGGTGGCGAGCGTGTGCGTCGGGGGGTTACTGCTGCTTTCCATTAGGAGCTAAGAGCATTTAGTTTTGTCATGTGTATCGACGGTGACATTAATGTGAACCATGTGTGACAGTTCCTTCCTACTGAGAGCCGGCGCTGACAGACGTCTCATGCAGCAGATTGGACACATAAAGGCTGACGCGTGTTCACAACATACAGGGGGTGGACAGAAGAATGGAAAGGCCGCGTTAAAAAGCATCACGAGACGACGGCGGCGAGGCACCGACTTGTATTAACTCGAGGTGTGACTAGCGGTGAGTGTCAGATTTTGGGGGGGAGAGAAAAAAAAAAAAGTGTCTGACAGTCGTGAGTTTTCAAAGCAACAGAAGGAAAATAAAGTCTAAACAGCTCAACAGTCGGCGGCTGAAGTTTTTAACAAGGCAGAGGAGGGACGCTTCAGACTGCAGGCTGAAGACTGATTGAACAAGAGAAACCAGAGTAAAACCCAGTCAGTGATGATCTGGAGCCTCTCATCACCTCTTCTCCATGTCCTTAGTTTTTCATTTTGACCACCTGAAGGCCACCAGTGGGTTATTAAAGCTCGTCATGTGGCCAGTAACCAGAAACTGTATAAACAGGAGGAGTCGCTGGATTTTCTGAGGGTCCTTGAACCTACCATGTGTACCTTTTCATTTTGTCACGAGCGTTTACAAATCTGAGCTTAAAATCGTGATTTCATGTCCTCTTTAAAAATTCACCAAACGTAATCCATTTGCTCTGGCCCGGTTCGATAAGAAGTTCTGCACTCCTCGTTTCAATCAGTGACCCATCTGGGACCGACGGTCACGTGACTAAAATTCAGACTTTTCCTGGAGAAAGACCGCTTATAAACTAAAACAAAATAATGAATATTCTGCTCCTTAGCTGCGACCATGGATGCAATTCTACAGCTAACTACAAATAATTAAAGTTTTTGTGAAGCGATGAGCGGCTCAGTGTGACAAACATTCAGAGACTTTTCAGCTGAACTGCAGGAAGAGTTCACACAGAGCAGAGACGAGGCGGGTGTGGACACTCATTTAAATCCAACAATCTAAACGAAATATTATCAGCGCAGAAATATCACGAATGCTGATAAGATTTTGCAAAAAAGAAAAAATTCTGCACTCCTTCACAAAACCATGAAGTTCTGACCGACCCGGCTGCGACCGACAGTCACGTGAGCAGAATTCAGCGACTTCTGCAGGTCTTAACTCTCCTGAGGTGGTTTTTTTGATGGACGCAGCTTAAAAGTTAATAAACCTTTAAATAAACTCGACTTTTATCTCATGAGGGACAAAACTACGTCCGTCTCCTGCTGGCGGTGGTGATGAATGAGAGCCAGCTATGTGTGAGAGCTTTAGTTTATTATTAACACAACAAGCTTTGAGCAGAATATCAGAAACCACAGCTTCAGGTTTGTTTGTGAAGCAGCTACACCATTATTCAGCCACTTCATAAGATAGCTGGTGATCATTGTTCTTCTGCTTTCACTGAACCTGATGAAGGCTCAACTAGCAGACGTCCATTAGCCGAACACCACGAGCTGGATTCAGCGAGAAACTGCTTCAAACCGAGACGTCGTGACGTGTGCGAGAGCTCACAACCTGCAGCTAATTAGCGACAGCGCGGTCCGATTACTCTTTGCATGCTGTTGTCTCTGACAGCCGGCAAATATATGCACAAACATCGCTCCGTAATCAGAAAAACGCCGACTCGACTCCCGCCGAGCTGCAACGCTGCAGCACTTCAGCGCCGGCGTCGTTCTCGGGGGCAGTTTCTGGACGCAAAGACAAAGTTTTGGTCCCACAAGCAGCTGAACTCCAGCCAGTTTCTAGACGTGTACTTGCTCCTGTCTCCTGTTTCCTCACTTTTTCATGCAACACAAAGTCCTGCAGCTCCCAGGAAACAGATGAAGGAGGAGAGAGGACTTAATTTAACTGCTTATTTTACAAAAATCTCACTTTTTGTACGACATGTCAGAAGAAACAAGCAACAAACAAGCAGCAGCAGCAGAAAAACTGAGTTGAATTTATTGAGTTATTTATTTCCTTTAAGCAAATAATGTGAAGTTTTATGACTCCTGTATTGAAGGCCGAGTCCAGAAGTGGAACATCGTCAGTGTCCCACCGTTTTATTTTTGTATATTTACGTCAAAGATTTTTTATTAAATATCCCTGCGGGGCAGTTTCCTTCATACTACACATCCTGCAGTTCAGCCAAACAAAAAAATCCCTGAATTCATGTATTTTTCCTGTGACTGCTGAGTCACTGACAACTTCAACAGAAGCTGGTTCGAGCTGAGGGTTTTATTTTTGGCAGATTTTTAAAAATGAAACCTGTAGAATAAAGTGATTTATTCCCAGAGACACGATGCGTTCGAGGATCATTGGAACATTAAATTAATTAAAAACAGCTTCACCTTTTTCAACACAACTCAGTCCGAGTGTAGAGGTTACCTTTGCTGCGTTTGTACCTCTTGTACCAGCGTCCAAACTCCTGGCATTTGGAGGTGGACACGTTGGCGTAGTAGGAGCTGTTCACGATGGCCGAGATCATGCTCTGAGTGTGAGACACAACATGTTTGCAGTTAAAGAAACGAGCAGCTACCTGAAAAGCAAGAGCCATCATTACTGTCTGACATTTTTCAGGGCAGAGTTGGAGGCGGCTCGTCTTGGGAGTGGCAGCGCCTCCGATGCATTACAGCTCACCCACTCTTTCCTAATGTGCCCTGTGGTCACCTCTGCAGAGCAGGAGATGCACAAGTGCGATCTCAACATGGGAAACGCTGAGGATTAAAACTCACATGAGTCAGGCTGCAAACGCACACCACCCACACACTTCCCCTAATCACTAATTACATCATGACTAAGTCTTGTGTATAAATCACGGGTCGAAATGACACGCTGGAGTCTAATGACTGCAGGGTGTGTGTGAGCAGGATAATTGAGGTGTGCGTGTTTGCATCCTTTCCCATGGGATGGTATCAATATTTGTGTGTGTGAGCGAGTCAGATTACACACTGCGCTAAGTGTGCGGTGAGCTGATGATGAAACCATGTGTTTAGAGAAAACACTTTGCAGCATCGCGGCGATCTGAATCAAACCCAGATCGGCGCTCAGCTCCACAATTCAGACTCGCTTCTCCCAGTCGTCGTTGTCTGTTCGTTAGTCGACTCGGCTTCGGCAACAAGAAACGAGATAAAATATTTAAAGTTTTATTTTCCTCCCTGTGGTCCATTGTTCACGGCAACATAAAGTCCTGCAGCTCCGCGGAGCCGCGAAGAAGAACTCAGAGACGCCAGAAATCACACGAAAAGAAAAAACTAAAGTTGAATTTCTTTGATTATTTGTTTTGCAACGATATAAGAAAACACATGAATCATTAGAAAGATGTGCGACGATGCTGAACAACCGGCTCCTCTGGTCACTGGTTCTGGTTCTGTGCTGCATCCATTTATTCATCCAGCAGCTTTTGTGTCTTATTTCCTGTTTCTCTTGTTTTGGGTCTCATTGTTCTAATTGTGTCTAATTGGTGTCATTTCATGTCTTGTTTGTGTCATTTTTGGGCTTTTTTTTTTTGGACACTTTTGTCTCTAATCCTGAAAAAAGCAGCTGTTCATACTACAGATATTTCACTATCTCTACATTTTCAGCCTCTACAAACTTTTTCTCTCAACAAATAATCTCCAGAAAGATATTCCACCGTGCTGGATGTACCTCCAACGACCTTCTCACCGTTTCTGAGCCGTGCTGCGTTTATTATTGATCCGGTTGGCTGGACTTCTATGTCACGGTCAGTTTTTGTGATCCTCTACAGGTTTTGAGTCATTCTACACGGTTTTAACATGATTTGTGCCAAATTTTGACTCATTTTATAAAAAAGTTTCAGTCATTTTGAAAAAAAAAGTCAATCGTTTGGACAAGTTTGTGTTATTTTGGATAAATTAAGTCATTTTGGACGTTTTTAACTGTCTTAGACATGTTTATTCCATTTTGGAGAACATTTGAGTCACTTTAAATATAGATATTTAATTTTTTTTTCATCAGTTGTAGCTATTCCAGGAGGTTTAATGTCTTATTTTGTGGCTTTTTCTTTTTTTTTTTAAAGTTTTGTCTCTAAAACTGGAAAAACAAGCGGCTGCACAGACTACAGATATTTTACTATTTACGTTTCTACAGTCTTTGTCTCGACCTAAAAACTCTTTACACGCTTTAGTCAGTCATCACTTCTGCTTTTTATTTTTCTTAACAGGATTCGGCTCACGTAAACTTTACAGACACGTGGAACAAACCGGTTTTAGTGAAACATCCCGATTTTAAGCTTTGTTTAATTTGTCCGACAGAAAAGCTCATCGCACATGTTTGGATCAAAGAATGACGGGAAGTTAAAAATCTGGTCATTCTTTATGATTTTACAGTTTTTTGGCTCCGATAAATGGAGTCAATTTGGTATTTAAAAAATATATATATACATGTTTAAACCCAGTGTTGGTTTTTGGGCTTCACAGGATTAAATGAAACTTTTTAGCTTTTAGATGCTGTTAAGACTAAAATCGAAGGTATTCGTTGTTCACATCCGGTCTGTTGTTTGGTTTTCACCAGAAAGATCTTTATTCAAGAAGACTCGTTAAAACAAAACTGCCAGATATCAGTTGTGTTTCTGTAAAAACACAAAAAGCTATGACCTTTAGGCTGAACTGCAGCGTTTTCTACTTGAAAGTAAAATATCTGTAGTTTGTGGAGACACTAGTTTATTCAAAAACAACTTGTGAATCAAATTCTAAGGCTTTTTTCCATTTCGGTAAAATAAATCCAGAAGTTCAACTGTATTTTCTTTCTGGCTTACGTCTTTCTGAGTCAGACGTGTGGATTGGTCGGCTGACCTGCAGGCTGACGGAGACGGACGGAAACAAACTGGACTGCCGACTGGTGTTCTGTGGGCTCTCTGATTCTAACTCTGCTCCTGTAGAGATGCAGGACTTTATGTTGCAGCAAACGAATGAACCTACAGTGAGGATTTATCAGGATTCATCAGATGAACAGAGCTGCATCAGGAGGTGACAGACTCCCGACCCGTCCAGACCTGCCCAGTCCCTGCCGGTCCGTTACCTGCGACAGCGGACACTCCTTGGCCAGCGCGCTCTGGTTGGACTCCCTGAGCAGCTCTTTGAGGGCGTTCCTGACGGTGGCGTGACTCCACTGCTCCGACGGCAGCTCCTCCAGCCGGGCGAAGCTGCACCAAACAACACAAACAACTCACTGCAGGACCGAGCAGCCGCCGCCACGCTCGCTAAAACACAGCTGAGCGATTAGAGGTCGTAAAGGTCACATGAGCTGATTGCTTTTGTCTTTTACGGTTCATAAGTTAAATTATTTTACATCTTCTGCTGTGTCTGCCCACATAAATCCATATGCAGTGTTCAATGAATGCATGAGACCATCTAGCATCATGAAGTGTTTAATTCACACTCAGCTCTCGACAGGAAGTCAAAGTGAATTCACCTTTTATACCCAAATCTGATCCAATATATCCCAAATCACTGGGCTGAGAAGTCAGAAGTTAATCAAACATTCAACCACTAAAACTAACTTTTCTCTTCAGGAATCCAAGTAAATAACTAGAATTTGACTCTTAATCAAGAAATATTCATGTGATTTTTTGTGAACTAGTACATTTTAAAATTAATGGATATATTTTAGCATTAAAAACATCATTTGGGTTAAAGAGCTTCTGCATAAAGCTGCCACTAATGAATCAGCTAAGCGCTGGGTTTAACAGACAGGTTGATTCCATCCTCCTAAGATGTGACTTCTGACGTCTTCTGAAACACTTTGAAGCACTTTGGACGTTTTATAAAGTGAGAAACTACTTGAAGATAAACATGACAGGTGTGATGCTGGGTTTAGTCCAGAATGACAGAGCTGGATGACGTGCTGTTTGAAAGTGAACATTACGTAAAAACGTGGTGGATGAAGAGCTGAGTGGCTGTGGGACGCCCACCTGTGCAGGAGGATCCTCAGCGTCACCATGTGGTAAACGTCCAGCAGCATGTCGGCCACCGTCGCCTCCGGAGCGTCCGTCAGGTAGTGGATGGGCATCGGCTTCCAGCGGCCCACTTTAATGATGCCTGACAGCAAACACACAACAGCAAACGAGTTCATCTCTCTGTGTTTCTAATCACCGCGAGCCATCCACATTCCCCTGGCCTCCGCACGACCGCGACTGGAAGTGCAAATCTAAACAGGCCTAATCACATTAGGCTCTTCTAAATCAAACGCAGGCCTCGCTCGTGTGTTTGTGCGTCTCCATCGCATGAGGATGGCGGCGAGAGAACAAAGGCTGCACCGCAGCTGATTAATCAGAGGAGAAATGTGAAATCAGCTCGACATCAGAGCCACGCAGGCCGCGAAGGCGAGCGGCGTTTTGATGTCGACGAGCAAACGCCGTGAGGTCATCGACTCCTTCCAGAGTTCATACTTTTACGACGGTGCAGAAAATCGCTTTAACCGACCTGCAGACCCCGAACACAAACCCCTGAAGGTGGGTCCACCGCCCAGCAGCATCCGTCTGTCATCCAGAGACTAAGAAGTCCGATAATCAGTCGAGGACGAACATTGTTGACGGAACATGCAGCTGTTTTAAACGTCTCTCACAGGTCTGTAGTCCTGTTTGTTTTAGTTCCCGTCACCTTTTATAAAGTCAGAAATCATCAAAAAGAGTTTACAAGGTGATGTTTTTTCTAATTTTACCAATATAATATATTCCAATATTGTTTTTTCTAAATCTCGACTCTACACGCTTCAAACATTCGACTCATTACATCCTCTAGCTGTGTCCAGGCCTCCTCTGCCTGCAGATCAGATTGTGTGTTTCCAGACAGAATCTGGTGAAGTCTCAGGATTTTAAGCTTCGATTTCGTAGCTTCTTGCTCTGATAAATATCTTAGATTTTTCTAATTTGTTAATCTTTTTTTTTTTTTATATTTATATATATTTTTAAAAAATCTAAATATGCTGATTTGTGAAGATAATCTTCTTTCTGTATTATCTGGTTGACTCGTATCGGAGGCCATGAATTAAAGCACACGGTGGCTCCAGAACCATGAATTTCTGCATTCCAGGCTGAAAAACCACCAAAACCACTGAGATGTAGATAAAAAACAAACAAACAACCAGGGGCAACAAACGATTTTAAAAAACAGACACAGAAAATCAACAAACATGAACTCGATGTATCACAAAACAATTAAACTAATATGAAATAAAATAGATTGAAAATAACAGAACGTGTCACTGCGCCTCGGTTTGAAGCAACCTGCTCGTTTCAGATTTACTGTTGGAACAAAGAGCACCTGGAATACCTCATGAACAAATGGAGGACGTGTGTCCCTGAACACCTCACTGAGATTGCAGGTTAGTCGCTTTTCAGAGACACCGTTTATCAAAAACAAAGAATGTTCAGACTTTGAGAGCTGTTTTGGCGAAAGCTTAAAATTCAAAATCACTTAATTCTGCTTTGTTGGTTTTTGTTAAATTGCCAAAAATTTACCGTTTTCTCGAAACAGATTCTGTAAAAAACAAAAATTCAGCGCGTTCGGTGCAGCTATGAAACCAACAGAGACTATTTGGCTGAACTGCAGGCAGCGTTTTAGGCATGAAAGAAGTTCAGAAACCATCTGTGTTCATTTTCCTGCAACACCTCTGAGGTTCATACGCTTTAATTTTTTTAAACGTTCAGTTTTTGTTCCTTGTTTCTGTCATTCTTTCTCTCTGTCTGCGTGGTGTTCACGTAGGAGGTGCAGGACTTCATCCTGCAGAGAATAAATGTTTTGGTTCTGAGATAATCCCTCCTCGGTGCAGCATCCTTCTTAAAATACGGTTTGGGTTGTTTTGGGGCCACACTGGCGGTTTGCAGGCTTTAAGACACGGCGAACGGTCATTTCTAAATGAGTAATATCAGCGAAAGTTTCCAAAAACGTGGCGGTGAGTTAAATTTAGTCTGATCATTCCACTCAGCAGTTCACCTAAGCCCCCGTTAAAACCCAAGCAGCGACCGCACACTCCAAATACGAAGGAGCTGCTTTTTAATTAGCCATAATGTGCAAGTTAATTAAAGAAAAAAAAAACCCCGCGCCAGTCAGTTAAGAGTTTAAAAATACACATGCAGTCAAAGTTATGCAAGATGCAATTCAATCGCAGAAGAAAATAGAAGAGACTCTGTATAATTTTGGTCGTGACCACACCGGGGGAAAAATGCACGACTCCAGCCAGAAATTATTTATTTGAAAAGAAAAGGCTTATTTCTCAGAACAAAACCTAGCTATTTGGGAGAGGCGGGGGGGGTCGCAGGGCGTCGGCCGCTCGGTTTGGGTGCCCTGTGTTTACGGGACACCAGGAATGTGGAGCGGCCGGCTGCAGCCGAGGCTGTTGTTTCACCGTGGACTCCTTGTTTTCCTGATCCCCCAGACGCTCACATATAAACCCAGCTTCACCGTCGGGCTGCACACGAGGGACAGAAAACAGCTTGTGAAGATTCTCAGTCCTCCAGGTCGTGGTAGTTTAGCAGCAGCTGGACCTGCTTGAGTGTTTTGAAGACATTTGATCCAAGAGGCTTCATCAGCTCCAACCAACTAGATGGGAGTTTCTCATACTGATATCCTGAAGGAGACGTGAACACCTGAGTTTGGGTTTCAGTTGAGGGGTTTGTTGCTCCTCCCCCTCGTTATGTGAGTCGTTAGTGCTCCACCTTCACATCTAGCCACAAAAGACCCCAACCAACCCCAGACTCAGGTGTAAACGTCTCCTTCAGCATGTGGAACTCCCAACCAGTCAGTCAGAGCTGATGAAGCCTCTTGGATGTCCAGTCCAGCTGCTACGATTAAACCACAGCTCACATGTACCTTTAGAAGACCTGTGCTGTGATTGTCTGAAGCGCTCACGGGTGGAAAACCGCTAATATCCTGCTGCTGGAAACAATCAATAAATCATCAATTAGCAGCGGCAAGAAGCGCGACGTGTTTCCAGTTAGCGTGTAGTAACGTTTAGATGTTAGTGATCAGACGGCTGAGGAACGTTTTTCAGGATTATCATAGTCGCACATCGATGGTCAACTGGACCGTAGTCGTGTTTTTTGTCCGTTAACGGTCTGGAGCTTTACAGGAGAGGAGCTTGAAGCTGAAACTTCATACATGACCTCGGTATGGTCCCTTCTCGGACTGATTGGATTTCGGGGTCAGTAGATGCATTACAGAAGTCAAAGGCTGCATTTCCCAGAACATCTCTGTATGACTGAAAACACACAGACAGACATACGTTTGTTACACTAACGTAGGAAGACACTGGAGGCCTGTAAACTGGTGATTTAACCTCCATCCATGAGACAAAGGTCAAGGTCGCGCATACATCGGGCAGTTCACGGGCGCTCACTGCTGCTGGACAGAGTGGAAGAAGCCTGCGAGGTGTTTTCAAGCTTCAATCATCAGTCATGGTTGCAGTTTTTCCATTTTTTTTTTAACTGTCAGATTGAGTTTTTGTGGGATTTTTCTCTTGTTTGAGTGAGTTTAAAGTCAGAACGGAAGCGTTTCGACGGATCGGCTGTTCAGTCACGTGGCTGAGCTTTTGGTTGGAGAAGTTTATAGCAGAGACGCCTGATCAGTCTGTGAAGCTTTTTGGTGAATTTCATCTTTATTTTGGCTGTTTTTAGACAAACTGTGAAGAGAGACGACGGGCCTTTATTTTGAAATTACATCCGACATGACTGGAAGTAACTTAAACTATTAGACTTTTTTTTTTTTTTACAATGACGTGCTGTATTTTATAACTGTGTGAAATGTTGTTTTTTTAAATCACCAAAATGACACCATGAAGACAGTCAAACACCAGATTTTCAAGTTTCCAAATGTTCCTGAACTACTCATTTTAAAGAGTCGTTCCATCAGAAAACACAACCAAATTAAAACCTAAATTATTTTTTTTCTACATAAATAATTTAAAAATCAACCATTTGTAGGAGCTGGATTCAACAAAAAATAAAAATTCTGAGCTCCACGATGCAGCCGAGACGCCTCGGCCGGTTTGGCTGCCACCAAAAGTCCTGTGACAACGATTGTGGGACGCAGCGTTTAGACAAAGCAGGAACAAAAATGGAAATAAAGGTTAAACATCTACGACATGCAGAGCCACGTTGTCTTTGTGTTCATAACAGCATCGGTGTCGCCTGTAGTTGTAGAAGTTTATGATCAACGGCATGAAATGTGATGAATTGTACGGCTGATGTCGGGTCCGGCGCTCTACTGACCTCGGGCCTGGACCGCCGAGCTGTGTGAGTACCCCAGAGCCACCAGCGCCGTCTCCACCAGCTGCGTGAACAGGACGTCCTTCCGAACCAGCACGAACTCGGCGTGGCGGTCGCTCCGGCCCTCGCAGTCGCCGCTCAGGCCGGCGTCGGCGTGCTCCACCACGCAGTAGACCGGGATCATCAGACCTGGACGGGACGGACAGTCAGAACCTCGAGTAACCGTCAACAACGAAGGGATCAAATAAAAACTGAGCGATGACGATTTAAACATCTGGAAAATCTGAAAGCAGCAACCACCGACCAGGCAGGTTGAAAGTCTCCTTTTAAAATCACCTAAATGAACCCTTTTATCAAACTCCACCTGTCCATGAACTCTGTGAGTCGAGGTTCTGTTGGGTCATTTAACTAAATCTAAAATCAGGATCTTCCATCATAATCACCGTCCTGTTTACATGTTTGGTTTTAACTAAATTCTGCAGAAAGCTAATGAGCGAGACTCTCAGATGAAGTGCAGGTTGTGTCCACGGAGCAGCTCCCAGTTCAAATATCTAAAATTCATACCGTCTCCGTTTATTTCTTTCAAGCATGTTAACAGCTGAGCACAGCAGAACAAGAACATAAGAAACTCAGCTGTCATTGTTGTTTTTTTTGATGATTAACAGCAGAACCGTGCCGTTCCACGTTCACTCGAGGTGTTTCCACTGAGCTGCAGGACTTCAGCAGAAACCACACAGAGAGAGTTAAAGTGCTGTCGAGTAATTCTTCACACAAACCCACCACAGAGGAGCTGTTCAGGCCCGTCTTTTGTTCCAGAGCAGGATCTGGGTGAAAGCTGGGGCTGTCGGCGGCGTCTTCCCGCTCATTTCCGCCCGCTGAGCGCTGCAGCGGTGGAGCTGCCTGGTGGAGCTGCCTGGTGGTCTCATTGTGCGACTCTGGTTAAACTGGGCAGCTGCCAGCGCGCATGTAAGCCAGCGTTAGATTGTACAACTGTATTTGTGTTTGAACCACATATTAAAACCCACAAGGGATCAGACTTGTTTCCAGAACCGCTATTAAAGCGCTGCATGTCGCGCTCAGGAGCGCTGCCACGGCTCCAGCGCCGCGGACTTGTTGTTGGGCGAAGGCTGAGCTGCAGCGTTCACACCCATCCCGTCCACTGCTCGCTCCCACAGGAACTGCTAATTAACAAGCTATCAATCGTCCTCCTGACGGGGCAGCGGCGGATCAGCCGGAGCCAAACCGCGGCAGCATCAGGCACGCTATCGGCCGGCGAGCCGACCGCTCGGCGCGAGGGCGGAGGGATGTGTGCGTCGCCATGTTTGTGTGGTGATGCATGACGATGTCTTCAGCTGCACGAGGGGATGGCTGTGCACGGCTGTGGAGTCGAGAGCGAACCCGACACCTCACTGCTTTAGCATCGAGAGGTGCTGATGCTAACGTCATGGCACGTTGTTACACACCAGAAGACACCGTTACTTCTTCAGTGCCTCCTTGCCTGAGGCGTCCGTCTGCTCAGAACAAACCTGCTCATCCGACATCCGGAGGCAAGAAGTGTTCGTATGTCTGAGAACACCTTTGAATGTTTGCAGACGACGTTCCCACAAAGACGCTCATGTCGTCTGCAAGAACGAATAAACTCACTAACAGAAAAAAAGGCATCTTCAAAAATTACTAATGACAATAAAGTCCAAAGTTGCACCGTTGATCAGACCTGGGAACTGTAGAAAGACTCATCATCAGTCGTAAACGCTGCAGGGTCAGGGTGTGAAGGCCTGACAAACATCATCATTGGATGTCATTATCAATCATTAGCAATAATCTGAAAAAACCCAAAAACAACCAACAACCTGCCGGCAGGTTTGTGAGAGGTTCCATCCTAAGAGATAGAAATAAAGAAATAAAATCGTGATTCGTGTCAGAAATAGAAAGCTTGAAATCAAACTCGTTTTTTTCCCCTGAAAATCATATTTAAAAATCTACTAAAAATGAACCATTTTAACGAATCAGATTCTGTAAAAACTAAAAAATTCTGCGATCTTAAGTGCAACTGTGAAGCCGTTAGTGACGCTGCTGCGACCAACGCTCACATGGCAAAAATTCAGAGCAGAGAGGAGGCAAACATATTTAAAAATGATAAAATACACATAAAAACTCAACAAACATTGATGAGAAAGAACGTTTCTGTCGACCAGCTGATAAACCAGCAAACTGTTNCTCAGCTCCACATTTCAGACTCGCTTCTCCCAGTCGTCGTTGTCTGTTCGTTAGTCGACTCGGCTTCGGCAACAAGAAACGAGATAAAATATTTAAAGTTTTATTTTCCTCCCTGTGGTCCATTGTTCACGGCAACATAAAGTCCTGCAGCTCCGTGGAGCCGTGAAGAAGAACTCAGAGACGCCAGAAATCACACGAAAAGAAAAAACTAAAGTTGAATTTCTTTGATTATTTGTTTTGCAACGATATAAGAAAACACATGAATCATTAGAAAGATGTGCGACGATGCTGAACAACCGGCTCCTCTGGTCACTGGTTCTGGTTCTGTGCTGCATCCATTTATTCATCCAGCAGCTTTTGTGTCTTATTTCCTGTTTCTCTTGTTTTGGGTCTCATTGTTCTAATTGTGTCTAATTGGTGTCATTTCATGTCTTGTTTGTGTCATTTTTGGGCTTTTTTTTTTTGGACACTTTTGTCTCTAATCCTGAAAAAAGCAGCTGTTCATACTACAGATATTTCACTATCTCTACATTTTCAGCCTCTACAAACTTTTTCTCTCAACAAATAATCTCCAGAAAGATGTTCCATCGTGCTGGATGTACCTCCAACGACCTTCTCCTCTGTTCACTGTTTCTGAGTCGTGCTGCGTTTATTATTGATCCGGTTGGCTGGACTTCTATGTCACGGTCAGTTTTTGTGATCCTCTACAGGTTTTGAGTCATTCTACACGGTTTTAACATGATTTGTGCCAAATTTTGACTCATTTTATAAAAAAGTTTCAGTCATTTTGAAAAAAAAAGTCAATCGTTTGGACAAGTTTGTGTTATTTTGGATAAATTAAGTCATTTTGGACGTTTTTAACTGTCTTAGACATGTTTATTCCATTTTGGAGAACATTTGAGTCACTTTAAATATAGATATTTAATTTTTTTTTCATCAGTTGTAGCTATTCCAGGAGGTTTAATGTCTTATTTTGTGGCTTTTTCTTTTTTTTTTTAAAGTTTTGTCTCTAAAACTGGAAAAACAAGCGGCTGCACAGACTACAGATATTTTACTATTTACGTTTCTACAGTCTTTGTCTCGACCTAAAAACTCTTTACACGCTTTAGTCAGTCATCACTTCTGCTTTTTATTTTTCTTAACAGGATTCGGCTCACGTAAACTTTACAGACACGTGGAACAAACCGGTTTTAGTGAAACATCCCGATTTTAAGCTTTGTTTAATTTGTCCGACAGAAAAGCTCATCGCACATGTTTGGATCAAAGAATGACGGGAAGTTAAAAATCTGGTCATTCTTTATGATTTTACAGTTTTTTGGCTCCGATAAATGGAGTCAATTTGGTATTTAAAAAATATATATATCCATGTTTAAACCCAGTGTTGGTTTTTGGGCTTCACAGGATTAAATGAAACTTTTTAGCTTTTAGATGCTGTTAAGACTAAAATCGAAGGTATTCATTGTTCACATCCGGTCTGTTGTTTGGTTTTCACCAGAAAGATCTTTATTCAAGAAGACTCGTTAAAACAAAACTGCCAGATATCAGTTGTGTTTCTGTAAAAACACAAAAAGCTATGACCTTTAGGCTGAACTGCAGCGTTTTCTACTTGAAAGTAAAATATCTGTAGTTTGTGGAGACACTAGTTTATTCAAAAACAACTTGTGAATCAAATTCTAAGGCTTTTTTCCATTTCGGTAAAATAAATCCAGAAGTTCAACTGTATTTTCTTTCTGGCTTACGTCTTTCTGAGTCAGACGTGTGGATTGGTCGGCTGACCTGCAGGCTGACGGAGACGGACGGAAACAAACTGGACTGCCGACTGGTGTTCTGTGGGCTCTCTGATTCTAACTCTGCTCCTGTAGAGATGCAGGACTTTATGTTGCAGCAAACGAATGAACCTACAGTGAGGATTTATCAGGATTCATCAGATGAACAGAGCTGCATCAGGAGGTGACAGACTCCCGACCCGTCCAGACCTGCCCAGTCCCTGCCGGTCCGTTACCTGCGACAGCGGACACTCCTTGGCCAGCGCGCTCTGGTTGGACTCCCTGAGCAGCTCTTTGAGGGCGTTCCTGACGGTGGCGTGACTCCACTGCTCCGACGGCAGCTCCTCCAGCCGGGCGAAGCTGCACCAAACAACACAAACAACTCACTGCAGGACCGAGCAGCCGCCGCCACGCTCGCTAAAACACAGCTGAGCGATTAGAGGTCGTAAAGGTCACATGAGCTGATTGCTTTTGTCTTTTACGGTTCATAAGTTAAATTATTTTACATCTTCTGCTGTGTCTGCCCACATAAATCCATATGCAGTGTTTAATGAATGTATGAGACCATCCAGCATCATGAAGTGTTTAATTCACACTCAGCTCTCGACAGGAAGTCAAAGTGAATTCACCTTTTATATCCAAATCTGATCCAATATATCCCAAATCACTGGGCTGAGAAGTCAGAAGTTAATCAAACATTCAACCACTAAAACTAACTTTTCTCTTCAGGAATCCAAGTAAATAACTAGAATTTGACTCTTAATCAAGAAATATTCATGTGATTTTTTGTGAACTAGTACATTTTAAAATTAATGGATATATTTTAGCATTAAAAACATCATTTGGGTTAAAGAGCTTCTGCATAAAGCTGCCACTAATGAATCAGCTAAGCGCTGGGTTTAACAGACAGGTTGATTCCATCCTCCTAAGATGTGACTTCTGACGTCTTCTGAAACACTTTGAAGCACTTTGGACGTTTTATAAAGTGAGAAACTACTTGAAGATAAACATGACAGGTGTGATGCTGGGTTTAGTCCAGAATGACAGAGCTGGATGACGTGCTGTTTGAAAGTGAACATTACGTAAAAACGTGGTGGATGAAGAGCTGAGTGGCTGTGGGACGCCCACCTGTGCAGGAGGATCCTCAGCGTCACCATGTGGTAAACGTCCAGCAGCATGTCGGCCACCGTCGCCTCCGGAGCGTCCGTCAGGTAGTGGATGGGCATCGGCTTCCAGCGGCCCACTTTAATGATGCCTGACAGCAAACACACAACAGCAAACGAGTTCATCTCTCTGTGTTTCTAATCACCGCGAGCCATCCACATTCCCCTGGCCTCCGCACGACCGCGACTGGAAGTGCAAATCTAAACAGGCCTAATCACATTAGGCTCTTCTAAATCAAACGCAGGCCTCGCTCGTGTGTTTGTGCGTCTCCATCGCATGAGGATGGCGGCGAGAGAACAAAGGCTGCACCGCAGCTGATTAATCAGAGGAGAAATGTGAAATCAGCTCGACATCAGAGCCACGCAGGCCGCGAAGGCGAGCGGCGTTTTGATGTCGACGAGCAAACGCCGTGAGGTCATCGACTCCTTCCAGAGTTCATACTTTTACGACGGTGCAGAAAATCGCTTTAACCGACCTGCAGACCCCGAACACAAACCCCTGAAGGTGGGTCCACCGCCCAGCAGCATCCGTCTGTCATCCAGAGACTAAGAAGTCCGATAATCAGTCGAGGACGAACATTGTTGACGGAACATGCAGCTGTTTTAAACGTCTCTCACAGGTCTGTAGTCCTGTTTGTTTTAGTTCCCGTCACCTTTTATAAAGTCAGAAATCATCAAAAAGAGTTTACAAGGTGATGTTTTTTCTAATTTTACCAATATAATATATTCCAATATTGTTTTTTCTAAATCTCGACTCTACACGCTTCAAACATTCGACTCATTACATCCTCTAGCTGTGTCCAGGCCTCCTCTGCCTGCAGATCAGATTGTGTGTTTCCAGACAGAATCTGGTGAAGTCTCAGGATTTTAAGCTTCGATTTCGTAGCTTCTTGCTCTGATAAATATCTTAGATTTTTCTAATTTGTTAATCTTTTTTTTTTTTTATATTTATATATATTTTTAAAAAATCTAAATATGCTGATTTGTGAAGATAATCTTCTTTCTGTATTATCTGGTTGACTCGTATCGGAGGCCATGAATTAAAGCACACGGTGGCTCCAGAACCATGAATTTCTGCATTCCAGGCTGAAAAACCACCAAAACCACTGAGATGTAGATAAAAAACAAACAAACAACCAGGGGCAACAAACGATTTTAAAAAACAGACACAGAAAATCAACAAACATGAACTCGATGTATCACAAAACAATTAAACTAATATGAAATAAAATAGATTGAAAATAACAGAACGTGTCACTGCGCCTCGGTTTGAAGCAACCTGCTCGTTTCAGATTTACTGTTGGAACAAAGAGCACCTGGAATACCTCATGAACAAATGGAGGACGTGTGTCCCTGAACACCTCACTGAGATTGCAGGTTAGTCGCTTTTCAGAGACACCGTTTATCAAAAACAAAGAATGTTCAGACTTTGAGAGCTGTTTTGGCGAAAGCTTAAAATTCAAAATCACTTAATTCTGCTTTGTTGGTTTTTGTTGAATTGCCAAAAATTTACCGTTTTCTCGAAACAGATTCTGCAAAAAACAAAAATTCAGCGCGTTCGGTGCAGCTATGAAACCAACAGAGACTATTTGGCTGAACTGCAGGCAGCGTTTTAGGCATGAAAGAAGTTCAGAAAACATCTGTGGCATGTTCATTTTCCTGCAACACCTCTGAGGTTCATACGTTTTAATTTTTTTAAACGTTCAGTTTTTGTTCCTTGTTTGTGTCATTCTGTCTCTCTGTCTGCGTGGTGTTCACGTAGGAGGTGCAGGACTTCATCCTGCAGAGAATAAATGTTTTGGTTCTGAGATAATCCCTCCTCGGTGCAGCATCCTTCTTAAAATACGGTTTGGGTTGTTTTGGGGCCACACTGGCGGTTTGCAGGCTTTAAGACACGGCGAACGGTCATTTCTAAATGAGTAATATCAGCGAAAGTTTCCAAAAACGTGGCGGTGAGTTAAATTTAGTCTGATCATTCCACTCAGCAGTTCACCTAAGCCCCCGTTAAAACCCAAGCAGCGACCGCACACTCCAAATACGAAGGAGCTGCTTTTTAATTAGCCATAATGTGCAAGTTAATTAAAGAAAAAAAAAACCCCGCGCCAGTCAGTTAAGAGTTTAAAAATACACATGCAGTCAAAGTTATGCAAGATGCAATTCAATCGCAGAAGAAAATAGAAGAGACTCTGTATAATTTTGGTCGTGACCACACCGGGGGAAAAATGCACGACTCCAGCCAGAAATTATTTATTTGAAAAGAAAAGGCTTATTTCTCAGAACAAAACCTAGCTATTTGGGAGAGGCGGGGGGGGTCGCAGGGCGTCGGCCGCTCGGTTTGGGTGCCCTGTGTTTACGGGACACCAGGAATGTGGAGCGGCCGGCTGCAGCCGAGGCTGTTGTTTCACCGTGGACTCCTTGTTTTCCTGATCCCCCAGACGCTCACATATAAACCCAGCTTCACCGTCGGGCTGCACACGAGGGACAGAAAACAGCTTGTGAAGGTTCTCAGTCCTCCAGGTCGTGGTAGTTTAGCAGCAGCTGGACCTGCTTGAGTGTTTTGAAGACGTTTGATCCAAGAGGCTTCATCAGCTCCGACCAACTAGATGGGAGTTTCTCATACTGATATCCTGAAGGAGACGTTAACACCTGAGTTTGGGTTTCAGTTGAGGGGTTTGTTGCTCCTCCCTCTCGTTATGTGAGTCGTTAGTGCTCCACCTTCACATCTAGCCACAAAAGACTCCAACCAACCCCAGACTCAGGTGTTAACGTCTCCTTCAGCATGTGGAACTCCCAACCAGTCAGTCAGAGCTGATGAAGCCTCTTGGATGTCCAGTCCAGCTGCTACGATTAAACCACAGCTCACATGTACCTTTAGAAGACCTGTGCTGTGATTGTCTGAAGCGCTCACGGGTGGAAAACCGCTAATATCCTGCTGCTGGAAACAATCAATAAATCATCAATTAGCAGCGGCAAGAAGCGCGACGTGTTTCCAGTTAGCGTGTAGTAACGTTTAGATGTTAGTGATCAGACGGCTGAGGAACGTTTTTCAGGATTATCATAGTCGCACATCGATGGTCAACTGGACCGTAGTCGTGTTTTTTGTCCGTTAACGGTCTGGAGCTTTACAGGAGAGGAGCTTGAAGCTGAAACTTCATACATGACCTCGGTATGGTCCCTTCTCGGACTGATTGGATTTCGGGGTCAGTAGATGCATTACAGAAGTCAAAGGCTGCATTTCCCAGAACATCTCTGTATGACTGAAAACACACAGACAGACATACGTTTGTTACACTAACGTAGGAAGACACTGGAGGCCTGTAAACTGGTGATTTAACCTCCATCCATGAGACAAAGGTCAAGGTCGCGCATACATCGGGCAGTTCACGGGCGCTCACTGCTGCTGGACAGAGTGGAAGAAGCCTGCGAGGTGTTTTCAAGCTTCAATCATCAGTCATGGTTGCAGTTTTTCCATTTTTTTTTTAACTGTCAGATTGAGTTTTTGTGGGATTTTTCTCTTGTTTGAGTGAGTTTAAAGTCAGAACGGAAGCGTTTCGACGGATCGGCTGTTCAGTCACGTGGCTGAGCTTTTGGTTGGAGAAGTTTATAGCAGAGACGCCTGATCAGTCTGTGAAGCTTTTTGGTGAATTTCATCTTTATTTTGGCTGTTTTTAGACAAACTGTGAAGAGAGACGACGGGCCTTTATTTTGAAATTACATCCGACATGACTGGAAGTAACTTAAACTATTAGACTTTTTTTTTTTTTTACAATGACGTGCTGTATTTTATAACTGTGTGAAATGTTGTTTTTTTAAATCACCAAAATGACACCATGAAGACAGTCAAACACCAGATTTTCAAGTTTCCAAATGTTCCTGAACTACTCATTTTAAAGAGTCGTTCCATCAGAAAACACAACCAAATTAAAACCTAAATTATTTTTTTTCTACATAAATAATTTAAAAATCAACCATTTGTAGGAGCTGGATTCAACAAAAAATAAAAATTCTGAGCTCCACGATGCAGCCGAGACGCCTCGGCCGGTTTGGCTGCCACCAAAAGTCCTGTGACAACGATTGTGGGACGCAGCGTTTAGACAAAGCAGGAACAAAAATGGAAATAAAGGTTAAACATCTACGACATGCAGAGCCACGTTGTCTTTGTGTTCATAACAGCATCGGTGTCGCCTGTAGTTGTAGAAGTTTATGATCAACGGCATGAAATGTGATGAATTGTACGGCTGATGTCGGGTCCGGCGCTCTACTGACCTCGGGCCTGGACCGCCGAGCTGTGTGAGTACCCCAGAGCCACCAGCGCCGTCTCCACCAGCTGCGTGAACAGGACGTCCTTCCGAACCAGCACGAACTCGGCGTGGCGGTCGCTCCGGCCCTCGCAGTCGCCGCTCAGGCCGGCGTCGGCGTGCTCCACCACGCAGTAGACCGGGATCATCAGACCTGGACGGGACGGACAGTCAGAACCTCGAGTAACCGTCAACAACGAAGGGATCAAATAAAAACTGAGCGATGACGATTTAAACATCTGGAAAATCTGAAAGCAGCAACCACCGACCAGGCAGGTTGAAAGTCTCCTTTTAAAATCACCTAAATGAACCCTTTTATCAAACTCCACCTGTCCATGAACTCTGTGAGTCGAGGTTCTGTTGGGTCATTTAACTAAATCTAAAATCAGGATCTTCCATCATAATCACCGTCCTGTTTACATGTTTGGTTTTAACTAAATTCTGCAGAAAGCTAATGAGCGAGACTCTCAGATGAAGTGCAGGTTGTGTCCACGGAGCAGCTCCCAGTTCAAATATCTAAAATTCATACCGTCTCCGTTTATTTCTTTCAAGCATGTTAACAGCTGAGCACAGCAGAACAAGAACATAAGAAACTCAGCTGTCATTGTTGTTTTTTTTGATGATCTACAGCAGAACCATGTCGTTCCACGTTCACTCGAGGTGTTTCCTCTGAGCTGCAGGACTTCAGCAGAAACCACACAGAGAGAGTTAAAGTGCTGTCGAGTAATTCGTCACACAAACCCGCCACAGAGGAGCTGTTCAGGCCCGTCTTTTGTTCCAGAGCAGGATCTGGGTGAAAGCTGGGGCTGTCGGCGGCGTCTTCCCGCTCATTTCCGCCCGCTGAGCGCTGCAGCGGTGGAGCTGCCTGGTGGAGCTGCCTGGTGGTCTCATTGTGCGACTCTGGTTAAACTGGGCAGCTGCCAGCGCGCATGTAAGCCAGCGTTAGATTGTACAACTGTATTTGTGTTTGAACCACATATTAAAACCCACAAGGGATCAGACTTGTTTCCAGAACCGCTATTAAAGCGCTGCATGTCGCGCTCAGGAGCGCTGCCACGGCTCCAGCGCCGCGGACTTGTTGTTGGGCGAAGGCTGAGCTGCAGCGTTCACACCCATCCCGTCCACTGCTCGCTCCCACAGGAACTGCTAATTAACAAGCTATCAATCGTCCTCCTGACGGGGCAGCGGCGGATCAGCCGGAGCCAAACCGCGGCAGCATCAGGCACGCTATCGGCCGGCGAGCCGACCGCTCGGCGCGAGGGCGGAGGGATGTGTGCGTCGCCATGTTTGTGTGGTGATGCATGACGATGTCTTCAGCTGCACGAGGGGATGGCTGTGCACGGCTGTGGAGTCGAGAGCGAACCCGACACCTCACTGCTTTAGCATCGAGAGGTGCTGATGCTAACGTCATGGCACGTTGTTACACACCAGAAGACACCGTTACTTCTTCAGTGCCTCCTTGCCTGAGGCGTCCGTCTGCTCAGAACAAACCTGCTCATCCGACATCCGGAGGCAAGAAGTGTTCGTATGTCTGAGAACACCTTTGAATGTTTGCAGACGACGTTCCCACAAAGACGCTCATGTCGTCTGCAAGAACGAATAAACTCACTAACAGAAAAAAAGGCATCTTCAAAAATTACTAATGACAATAAAGTCCAAAGTTGCACCGTTGATCAGACCTGGGAACTGTAGAAAGACTCATCATCAGTCGTAAACGCTGCAGGGTCAGGGTGTGAAGGCCTGACAAACATCATCATTGGATGTCATTATCAATCATTAGCAATAATCTGAAAAAACCCAAAAACAACCAACAACCTGCCGGCAGGTTTGTGAGAGGTTCCATCCTAAGAGATAGAAATAAAGAAATAAAATCGTGATTCGTGTCAGAAATAGAAAGCTTGAAATCAAACTCGTTTTTTTCCCCTGAAAATCATATTTAAAAATCTACTAAAAATGAACCATTTTAACGAATCAGATTCTGTAAAAACTAAAAAATTCTGCGATCTTAAGTGCAACTGTGAAGCCGTTAGTGACGCTGCTGCGACCAACGCTCACATGGCAAAAATTCAGAGCAGAGAGGAGGCAAACATATTTAAAAATGATAAAATACACATAAAAACTCAACAAACATTGATGAGAAAGAACGTTTCTGTCGACCAGCTGATAAACCAGCAAACTGTTTTAGCGTTAAAGCAGCTCTGACTCGCAGAAATGATGCTTTTTGTAAATAGATGTGTTTAATTTGTGATGCATCACAAATTAAACAGATCTTCTCCTTTTATTGCTTTCCAGTCCTTTTCAGCCAACTGGTCGTATGTTAGACGGGAAGTTTTTGTTTTGCATCGCTGTATTGAAAGATCACTTTTGTGCAGAATCTTTGGGAAATGTAATTAAAGCATAAAACTATTTGTTGATCTACAGAAATTAAGTCATTTATCAGCCAGATCCTTCTATTTTGGACAGTTAGTCAGTTCAGAAATAACTTCCTTTTTCCCAGCCAGAGAGAAAAACATTAGATTTCATGGATAAAACTGAACTTCAGGGATTTGTATCATGGAGGTAAACTGACCTCCCAGCGGCCTCAGCGGCGTGCCGTTGTGTCGGACCCGCGGGTTGGCCGGGCTGCCGTTCACCTCCAGGCGGCCCAGCTTGCAGTGCGGCGGGCCGCTGGAGGCCGGACTCTCCCCTTTGTCGGCCCTCTCCTCCGGGCTGGAGGCGTCGCGGCGGCCGGGGCTCTCGGCTCCCCGTCCTGCTCCTCCACGCTGCTCCATCGGCCTGCACAGTCCGGCAGGAGCGTCTGAAACACAAGAGCTCGCTTTAGAACAAGCAGCAGGCCTCCAACCACCGCAGACCTTCAGGTCTCCTGAACCAGAGACCCTCTGGTGGCTTTTATTCCTCACCGTGGTTCATTTTCAACATAAAGTCCTGAACACCTACGGAAACATTACAGCCATGAAGGACTCAGCTGATCGACACAAATCACCAAAAGAGAACAAACAAGAGTTTCATTTCTTTGATTATTTATTGTGGAAAATTCTAAGAAAAGCTGAAATCGACCCGTGCAACATGTTCCCAAACTCGCCTCCTGTCTGCTGCAGCTCAACCGAAAAGCTGCACCTGAATCAGTATCAGTCATACTGAATTATTACTTTGTACACAGTCTGGTTGATGCAGTTAGAACGTGAGAAATCAAAAAGAGAGAAAGCTGGAAAAAATTAAAAC
>NW_007579288.1:136143-149113 GCF_000690725.1 Stegastes partitus
TCTTGTTATCTCTCTGTGGACACTAATAACTCTGATTTTATTTTTTTTACTGTTGGTCACAGAGTCAGTCACGGCGGCTCGGTTGTTTTTTTTTTAACAAGCTCTCGTTCATATAAACTGTATTTGTGGTTATTTTTAAGTCAGACATGTTGCATAATTCTTTCTGATTTGACAGTTTCTGGCTTGAATAAATGGCATCGTGTCATTTCCATAAAAATCTGGGATCAAACTACAACATTTTTCCAAATGCTGGCAGGTGTTGATATTATTTCTATGTTTGTAGACGACTGCACTGCTGCAGTTCAACCGACAAGCCCCACTCATCGCTCCACCATCGTGTCAAAAACTTGAAACATATTTAGTTTTTCATAGAACTGCATTAGCGGTGGAGCTCAGCAGCACAGAATTTATTGTTTTAGTTTAGTTTTAACACAATCTCCCGACTGCAGACGGTTTATTTTTGGAATTTAGTGAAATGTCAAGATTTTTATTTTGCTGTATTTCCCGACAGAACAGCGTGATTCTTTCTGGTTTTACAGCTTCTGCCTCAGATACATTTTTTTTAAAGACAACAAGGCTTTCGAACCAGAGTTTTGGGCTTCAAGAGGCAAAGTTACGCCACATTTTAATACAGAAATATTTCATAAACAGCCGTGACTGTGATCTTTACCAGGGCGTGAACATGTTTTCACCACGATGACAACAAAAACCAACAATCCTAAATTGAAACGGCGCTCCGGGGCCCTCCCACGGCCGGCCTCCAGACCCGACATCAAGCGTATCGTCTTCCTGGGTTTGCTGCTGTTGACAGTGCACAGTCTTTGTTCGTTCCCTCCACAGCCAACACGTTTCTGTTATTTACACAGGACAACACCACAGACTAAATACAGACCCGTTTATTATCCTCTGTTTGCACACACAGGACGACACAACAGGTCAGAGCGAAAGACGAGGAGGTGTTTCAGGCGCTCTGCGATAAACTAAAGCAGGAAAACGAAGCAGTGATTCTATCGCCTTTACTCTTAATTATTTGAGGTTTTCTATGATCTAAGTAAGGAAACTCAGCTGCTCATTGTCCTGCTTTAGTCGTCACTATGTGCCACCGGGGTCACTACTTTAACAACAGAACGATATTTTTCACGTGCATCTAAACACATATGAAAGTGGACCGTGTCTTCATTAAGGTGTTCACGAGTGCAGACATAGAACCACCTCCTTCACCGACACGACGATGGAAGCAAACAGCTTCACTCGACAGGCGATGAAGCAGCACACGAACTCCATCGTTTCTGACATGAGGCGAAGCGACAAGACGTGACGGGGAAGGACGCGGCGGTGTGACATAACGACCAGCGACGCGACAGAAAAGGACGGAGAGCATCCCGATAGGCGGCGTGACGTCATCAGACCCGAGGCTTGGGTTTCGTAACGCTACGTGATGCAGCAGGAGACCAGGAAGTCTTCTGGTTATTTCTTAGCGTTGCTCTGCGTGTACAGATTACCGTAAATTCTGGACTATTGAGGCACCTGAATGGAAGCTGCATTCACTGACTTTAAACAGGAAACCAGGCGCAAGCTGCAGGTGTCCACGTTGGAACATGAGACATTTACACAGAAAGACTTTTTAACCTTTAATTAAATACGTATCGGTAACATACACAAATATGTAAATGTCTTTTTCCCAAACAGTTCCTGTAACACGGCTGGTTAAGGAAATAAAACTCCAGCAGCTACCAGGAAAAGTCACTGATGGCTATCTTCATCTTCCTCCTGCACTAAAACCACTAAAGTCGTCTTCTTCAGCCTCAGAATCACTTCATCACTTCCTCAGTCTCTCTGTCGTCGTCGCTCTCGAGGCAAATTCGTAAAAATCCATAAATTAGCCGCATCGTTGTTTAAGCTGCAGTGTTCAACATGTGTGAAAAAAGCAGCAGCTTATAGTCCAGACATTACGGTAAACAGCCTTTAAGTTTAGCTTCAGATTTCATGGAAAGCCGACAGAGTGGCGTCGCTAACTGACGCTCCTTCAAGCCTCTGGTGGGTTCTAAAGCCATAAAAGTCATCCTAAAAAACCTAATTATATCCAAAATCGCACCGATCATCAAACCGAGAAACCGTAAAAACAGAAAGACTTGGATGTTTTTTTACTACTCATCTGTGAAACTTGACAAAATCGAAGCCTAAAATTGTGATATTTCTACAAATTTATTTTTTCTACAAGTCGTATTTTTCAAAAATTGCAAAAATGGACTCTTTGCATTAATCAGATTGCGTAGAAAAATCTACAAATGACAGTTTTAAAGCCGTCGATGCGTTTACACCGAGCAGACGGGACAAGTTCAGAAACAAATTAAAAATTCAAACGGTAATTTTTTATTTTTTTTTTCCAGTGTTGTCGATTTCAGCTTTTCTTTAAAATGATCCACAATAAACCATCACAGACATTGCATTTTGTAGTGATTTGTGTCATTCAGAGACCCGTTCTGAGTCCTTCTTCATGTTGTTCTGCTGCCACGGAGCTGCAGGACTTTATGTTGCAGAGAAAAATGAGTCACAGTGAAGAAACAAAAAGCCACACTGTGTGGAGCTCAGAGCGACGACACCTCTAAGAGCAGCACAAGAAGGTTTAGGACCGATTTACCTCATCAGCCACACACAGCTTCCACATACTGTAGTCTGCTGAGGCTTATCTAAAGAATCAGCTGCATGTTAAGGAACAAACATTTGGCTGCTTTTTCTTTCTACTGAAGCCTATAAAACATCCTGTGTACGTGCATTGCTCTGCCCCGTCAGAGAACCCCCAAAAACAACATTTGTTTGACACATTTCAAAGCGAGTGAAGCTTCAGAGACCCTGAGAAAACCTGCGCCGGCCGCTGCACAGGATCCCTGGGAAGCTCTCGGCCTCGTGTTTTTCTTCACACTGTGCGGTTTCCAGCGGTATGGCCGTAAAGCCGGCAGCGACGCACGAATCCGAGCCCGAGAGCGACACATGATTATAATAAAACTCACATGCAAAATTAATAGCTGCCGTTAAAAGAGCCTGTCCAACACAAACAAGAAGGGAAAAAAAGAATCACACAGCGCCGAGGCCCTGCTGCACTCGGCGACTCTTTACTGTGTCTGACTGCGACGGCCGGCGCTGGTCTGCTGAACGAGGCGTTCAGGGACCGTGAAGGGGTGGACAAGGCCGGCAGACACGTTCAGGGAGCGACGTCCACAAGTTTCCCAGCAGATCACGGCCCAGAGCATCACTCCACCTTCTTACACAAACCACATGATAGAAGAGAAACCCGATTCTCCAGAGCAGGACCTGGAGCTCACAGGTCCGCTCCAGACGCTTCAGTCTGTGGATGGGAGTGTGGTCCGACTACAGCTCGGTACCAAAGCTCAAAGCGGGAAACGAGCTCCGGGTTGTTTGCATTTCTTCAAGCCAATGTCGGGCGGCGTCAAGCCCAGGATGTGGTGATGGTGTCCCTCTAAAAGCAGGCAGGAAGGCATGTTGACATCGAACCGTCCAAATGGTTCATTAAACAAAACTAGGTTGTTTTACTGCATCATCCAAATCCTGAGCAAACCACAGCAGGGAAGTGAAGGACAAAGCTGACAGAGGGTTTCTACCTGCCGTCTGGGTCCACCTGTACTAGCATACCGCCAAACTCATCAGCCTTAACATCGACCGTTTTTCATCAGGACCAACGGGTGCCAACCTAACGAGATAATCAGCTGTTCGATGTGAGATTATTTCAAGAAGTAGTCTCGACAGGAGAGCACAGACTTCTGTTTCTGTTGCGTTAAACAGACCCAACATGTGTAGAATAAATGGATTTTACCAAAACATCACGATTTTAATCTAGAATTTCGCACATGACTGGTTCAAACGCAAACGGGTTTAGTTGGTTTTTTTAAGTTTCTGCCTGTAAAAAAGAAAAAAAAAACCTTTTCAATCTCACCAGCAGGTTTTGGGGTTCAGAGGGTCGATCAATAATCAGATAAATGTAAATACAGTCGAGTAACAGCTTCCATCTCTTCACCAGATGTTATCGTGGATCCAAAATATAGCAGTTAATCCACCTTCATCCCCATGTTAGTTCACAGGTTTTATATTCTTTCTAAACATCTCCTTCATCCAGCCTCACAGGAGGACAGCGATGTGTTTAGCCTAGCTTAGCACAAGCAGACTACTTGTTTGTGACCGACTCGCCGACCCACTTGCTTCCTGCCGTTTCTATAAAAGCCGTTTATTCACTCGGAGCTCGGCGCTGTGCTGCCGATCGCCTCCCATCGCCGTCCCTCTGGGTGCAGCTGTCCGTCCCACGCTGCCTTCGCTAATCTACCCATCAATCCGTTATCGTAGAAACCGCCTAATGGCTGCTGAGCATCGCCCCGGCCACCAAAAACAAAAAAAAACAAAAACGGTGGAAATTTCCTGAAAAATAGGACCTAATTTCACTGAAGAGAGGAAGACGTCTAAATGCTTTATTGCCCCCTCGCAGTAATTTTCTCAAATCAACACACACGAACCCAGTGAAAGTCAATCTGTTCCTCGGAGCACACACAGTTCAAACCGCCGACAAACTGCATCAAATCAACCAAACGGCAAAAAAAATAAAATAATCAAAGAGCGCGCTGACGAGGTCGCATGTTAACTTTCTGAACATGCAGTTTTCCCTCTTCCTCTCTTCCCCTCTCGTTTTCTCAATTTGCGTCTGGTCTGCTTTTAATAAACACATTTTTGGAATATTTGGGGTAATGGATGATAATCAGGCCCCGTCCCTCCTTCATATTTTCTCCTCTAACCAGAGCAATATTCAAGTCATTAATGAGGAGACATAAAATGTGGAAGGAAATAAAAAGTAGATGGTTGTGGTGTTTCAAAGAGCAGAAATGTGCTCGTGCAGGCGACGTGGTGGAGCACATCGGACGTGAAATCAGTCACTAACGAGGACTACAGGGCGGGTTTAACGGGGGTTTGAGTGAACTGTGTGGGACAGGTGTTCCCAAACACAGACCGTAAATAAAAGATGGATGAAGTCACCTGTTCCGACGCTTTGACGTCGCTCTGAACACGCCTGCTTCATCGACCGTTCGCCGCTAAACGTGACCACCGTTTACTGAACCAACACCGTGGCGTGTCCACGGAGGCTCCAAACCAGCGACTGAGATCATGAACGCACGAGGAAAACGTTCGCTGAGGTAACAAATCAAATAAGAAGTCGGTGTATTTTCTCATAGACGTCTATAGAATATGACTTCATTTTAGTCGTCGCCCCCTGCTGGCTGTTGGAAAGAATGCAGGTTCAACCCCAAAACTGGGTTTCAAAGGCAGGTTATCGCTAAAAATTCATTAAAAAAACAAAAAACTAACTTTTCTGCAGAGCTGCAGGCAGTACAGAAACCAACTAAAACATATGTGAAGCCACCATCTCTGGAATAATATAACCTGTTAAGTCCATTTATTGTTCTTAACTTCTGTAATAAAATCAAAGAATCTATCGCTCACTTCTTTCTTGTGATTTATGGTTTTGTAACCGTGTCACACTGCACACAAGACATTTAATAATAAGAAATAATCACACGTATGTTTTACGACGGAGCCAACCAAGAGGAGACTGTTTTCTTCTCCATATTTTAATGAGTGTCCAAGTGTCGACCAAAGTAAATCACCAGAAGAAGAAAAACAACCGGAGCTTCCTGTAGCAGCAAATATCACGTCTCCTTCTAACATGAACTGTTCAGATATCCTCAGACTGACAGGAAATCTTTCTCCTGACATCCAAACATTTACATGCTTCTAAGCGGTTTGGTTGTTTGATTGGGGCGTGACAAAGCTCTACGTCGTCTCTAAAAGCTGCAGCTCCTGTCGTATTCTCCTGACAGCGTCCACGACCTCTTCGATGACCTTTTGTCCCCAATAACTGTGGACAACAAAAAAAAAAAAAGAGGGCAACAGTTCCTGAGGCGACGTAAACAAACAGCGTTTGAGGAGACGCATGTTGCTGCTCTGAACCTCCAGGTTTCCAGTCGCTTCATTACACGAACCTCCTGGAAAAGTCTCTCGTTCAGAGATTAAAGTCTGGCATCCCGTCAACAGCTTTACAGGACGAGTCCTCATTTTGACTTGGCTTCACGTCTGCGATGCCTTTATCCACCTAATCAGGGCTCTTGTGTACATAAAGGAGACATCTCATCCTTTCCTTTGTCTCTCTAATCAGACCGTCTTTAAATAAACTGAGTGAATTCATTAGTTTCTGATGTCGTCCCCGGCTTTTTATTTCTCAGTCCGTCTCTGTATTTAAAAAAAAAAAGCTTTCATATCAATACAGAGACTAAAAAAGGACCTCGTTACGCTCTGTTTTTCTACACTGTCGCACATAAAACCACTTCAAGCGACACATTCGGTGGGTGAACAGACCACACAGTCCCAGCCCGGGCTTTACAGCCACATGGAGGCCAAATGTACCACCGACAAGTCCCACAGAAACAGAGAAGCCCCGGCTCAGTCGCTCAGGTACAGTCTCATTTTAAGGGTCTTTAGGAGACCGATTAACCCTCTGAACCCCCAAACCTGCTGGTGGGTTTGAACGCCATGTTTTCTGGACAGAAGAAGGCAAAATTACAGCATTTATCAGTCAAAAACTGTAAAGACTGAAAACTCGTCAGCTTTTCGGGCCTCACACGGTCCAAAGTTTAAAAATCCCTTATGTTTAAAAAAAAATTCACCAAAAATAAGGTTTTAATGCTGATTAAATTCTGTAAAAAAAGAAAAATTCTGCACTTCTCAGCGAAACCAGGAAGCCATTTGTGATTCATCTGCGACCAACAGTCGGGTAACAAAAATTCTGGGACTTTTCAGCTGAACAACAGGCAGTGTTCACAGAGAGGTGTGGAGACAAACGAAAAACAGAATTTAGAAGAAGAAAAATCTATAAAGCTAAAAACACAAATAATAGCTGGTTTTCAACTTTCAGAAAAGACTTTAAACGTGTGTTCTGTCAGCAAACAAATCTACATTCAATTTTATTTTAATTGCCAGAAAAATCAGATTACAAACAGATTCTGTCAAAAAGAAGAAATTCTGCACTTCTTGGTGCAACAGTGACGCCAGGAGAGACTCATCCAGGACCAACAGTCACAAGTAAAACTCTGGGACTTCTCAGCTGAACTGCAGGCAGTGTTTACAGAGATCAGACGAGTAAAACTGTTTTAGAATGTGAGTAGAGCCACCATCCCCCCAAATATTGGTCATATTTTGGTAAAATGAGTCATCTTAGAAAAATATAATTCATGGTTTTATAAATGTGCAGCACATCCCAGACTTATCAGGACTTATATTGAATTAACGGGTAAATTTCAAGGCACTGTGTCCTTCAGAGGGTCCTTGACTAAGTTCCAAGGCATCCCAGGACCAGCTATGAGCAGCTGAGTTCAGCTCCAGGAGAACTGATCAGGATCTGGCTGCTTGAACACAAACAGGAGGTGAAACATCGGATCAAATGAAACTGTGTCTGCAGTTGTGAGTTAATAAACTGTCAACCGGCTGCGCTGCAACTCAAAACAAGCACATTTAATACGGACAAACTTTCTTTTTAATATCATGACGTGAGATTCTTGCAGGACAACATCTGTCCCACTGAGCTCACGTCTATTTCGGGAATCAACACTCTCAGATCGAGCAGGAACAGTAAGCACACGCTCTATAAAGCTGTTGTTTTTCAAAGAATAACCAACATTTGTCAGTTTTGGTCAAACACCATAAAACCACGACTACGATCACTTTATAATATTTATTATACCGTCATGTGCAAAACAAAAGCTCCTCTGTGTTCAATAAATATGCATTTCTATAAATGAAACGTTGATCAGTTGCTCAGCGGACGAGGAAGCCGTCTTCACCGACAGATGAGATGTTTTTACAGCAGCCACACATGTTCTGGATGCAGCCACGAGTCTGTTTTTGAGGAGGGAAATGTGAAAACTCTGCTCTCACTCCATAACAAAGTGTTTGCATCCGGCTTTAAAAGGCCAAATCTTTGCCTTTTTTCCGCTACAGTGTGATTAAAATAAAGCTGGAAATCCCTGCACACTCGAGCCTTTAGTTTTATACTTGTCCTTTTTATGCAGGAATTCCAGCAGATAAACATCATTAAAATTTATCTTATTGTGTCACATGTGCTATCACATATAATTATTAGGACATATTTTGTTCCTGGAATCCTCAATAAGTCACTGTATTTATTTGTCATCATCATTAACTGATGCTGAAGCAGCCAATTCCAAGGTTGATCCTGCAACACTCTTCCTTCGCCACGTACTCCATTCAAATACCGCCGAAATTAGTAATTTTCCTCGTTTTTTGTTGATAGAAATGGACAAATTCATAATATTTTAAGTACTTTCTGAATCTCCGTGATGTTCTGAAAAATTCGGCTTTCATACAGAAGTAATTATCGTCAACGTTTAAATCTTTTTGAAATTATAGCATATAAACATGTTCACACTTTAGCGAGTTTGCAATCTTCTTTATAAACTACTCACGTAATTACCTAACATTATTAAGTCATATTTTGTTACTAAAATTCTTAATATGACATTGGATTTATTTATATTAATCACTAACTGATGTTAAGGCAGCTAATTCACAACTTGTCCCAGCAAAACTCCTACTTCGCAACGTACTCCATTCCAATTTCGCCAAAATCAATAATCCTCTCGTGTTTTTATTGGTTGCTATGGACAAATTCACAATATTTTAACACTTTCTTAATTTAAATAATGTTCTGAAATATTCGGCTTACGTGTAAAAGTGATTATCGTCGTCTCAGGAGTCAAATTTTAGGTCTTTTTTAAAGGCTCAGACTGACAGAATTCTAGCATGTAAACACGTTTAAAGTTTAGCTAACAGTATGCTGTCTTCTTTAAAAACTAGCTAATACTACTAATAAGCTATCAATTTACACTATTAGTCCATGTTTTGTTCATGGAATCATTAATATGTCACTGCATTTCACTCCAATCATCATTAATTCACGCTGAAGCAGCTTATGCACACGTTGATCTAGCGGCACGCTTCCTTACGTACTCCATTCAAAACCCACCTAAATCAATAATTAGCTCCATATTTATTGATAACAATCGACAAATACACAAGAGTTTATATACGACCTGAATCCTCATGATGTTCTGAGAATTTCGGCTCACTTATACAAGCGATTACTTATTGCATTGTCGTCTCAGGTGTGAACTGTCACCCAGGACAGCAGCAGTTGTGGACATTCAACAGCTTCTGGACAAACACAGCTGCAGCTAATAAAACCAGGTTCATAATGGCTCCGTGTGATCCAGCTCAGCAGCCTCCTGCTGTTAAATCAAACGGAGCTCCACTTGTTATTAATCTTATTAGCTGCAGCTGTGTGGCGCTGAAAAGTCCAACTAAAGGGTATTAAAATAATTAGCTGGAGATATTAATTTCTGGAGATTTTCAGAGGAGTTAAAGAACACAACAGGCCTCAGACGAAGCTAATGGACGCTTCAGCTAAAATCAGGCTTTTCTTCCTTTTACATGCACAAGCACAGTCAGATGCATTAAAAAAATAAAATAAAATCAGGTTATTTATTAAAAACAAGGGCTTTTTGTAGCAGCCTCATTTTCTATTTTTCCCACAAAACTTCATTATTTTTGTCACTATCAGCCTTTATTTGTGTGTTTAAAATCAGTAGAAGACTGAACACGATAGAAGTTAGGATTGTCACTGCAAAAACTTGAAAATGATCAGGTTAAAGCGTTGGACGGGTGCATGCACGTCGGTGTGTGATGCACGTGACGATGTTCTGGCCGGACTAGACTCTGTGTTTGTGGGTCGCTGCAACTTCCACCATTAGCTTTGGATGCTTTGCACACTTTTTGTTATGATCCGACCAAGTTTGAGGAACATTGACCAAGAAAGTCAAAATATAAATGACAAGAAAAACACACATTTTTTTTAGCAGTTAATTCAAAATGGCGGACTTCCTGTCGGGTTTAGGTCACGGCACCTAGAGACCTTTTTTTCAAGGCTTGTGATGCTGAACGTCGGCCGAATTTCACGCATCTCAGTGAAACGTACATCCGGAGCTGATTGGTTGAAAGTTGCTAGGGGGCGCTATGGAGCCGTTTTGCCACATGCAGACCTGAGTCGCATACGGTTTGTTTCGTTTCGCTGATTGGGATGTGTGAGCCAGTTTTGGTGATTTTTTGGGCATTCCTACTTTCTACTTCCTGTTCGAAGGCGAAGGAAGTCGTGATCCTTGAAAATGACCAAAAATAACCAAAAGTCCCACAATTGATTCAAAATGGCGGACTTCCTGTTGGGTTCAGGATGTGGCTCCAAGAGGCTTTTTTGTGCGCCCTGAGGTGTCGCAGGTGTTTACCAAATTTCATAGCTGTCGGTGAAACGTGCTGCGGGGGCTCGTTTTTCCAAACGCTGCAGGGGGCGCTGTGGAGCCATTTTGCAAAACACAAGTCCCGTAAAATATCACATTTTTCGCCACTTCGGAGGTGTGTGCAAATCGTCACGCGTCTTCGAGCATCTTTAGCCCTTTGAAAATGTGATTCATTTGAAGAAGAAGAAGAAACTAAGTTGAAATCAGGTTTTTCTTCCTTTTACACGCACCGTCAGCTGGAGCAGCTCTTAATTCCTAACTAAGATCAGGTTATTTATTAACAACATAAGCCTCATTTTCTATTTTTCCCACAAATCTTCCTTATTTTTCCCACAAATATCGGTTATATTTGCATCCGATGGCTTTAAAAACATTAGAAAGCTTCCTGAACAACATTATGTTTAAGATTCCCACTGCAAAAACTGTAAAATTCATCAGAAAATTAGATTTATTTCAAACTAGAGTTGTCTAAGGACAGATGAGAGAAGGATGTGCGAAAGCCTCAAGTGTCGCTGGACTCTGAATTTATACTTTTCACTGAAACAAAACGCGACATGGATGTTTGTAGCTGCAATGTGACAAAAATAAATGTTTTTTTTAAGAGTCAATTGTCTAAATATCTCTTTGTTTTTACAAATAATGACAAAAATCATGTTTTTCATAATCAGGGAAGTTCCAGTTACTTTACTGTCATAAACTCATCCAATGTTAGTTTAAAACATCAACTTCACCTTGTGTGTACGGCGTAAATGTGATATATCATCTACTCACATACTTTTTCCAGTGAAATTAGTCTTTTTCTGAAGTCAGAACTGCCCCAAAACTTACTACTGTGAGCTCTTCGGCTCGACCATGGAATAAACTGTTCAGTTCTCAGTCATGTCGGGATCTTTTTCGTCTTCATCCATCGGTTAATTTTGCTTTACGGCTCATTTGTTAATTAATTCCAGTTTGGTCCCTGCGTGCCTGGAGGTGATTTCAGTAAATGCCCACTCACTTTTTAAGAAGTCACCGTGCGCGCCGGGGAATAAACTCCATCCATTGGTGAAAACGAGTGAATCCAGCCTGACAGAATGAGAATTTTCCAACGTTTTCCCGTCCTGGCAAAAAAACCAAAAAATAAAAAGAAAGAAAAAAAAGAAAAGTGGAGCGAGGAAGGAGATACAAAGACGAGGAGTGATGAGGACGGACTGCTGCTGCAGGCTGAGTAAAGAGCAGTAAAATGACACATGCAGGGAGGAGGGAGGAGAGAGCTGAGGTTTGGGAGGGAAACCCAGAGACTAAATGACATGCATGAACAAATACAGTAGTTACACTGCCTGCAAATAACCGTCTTCAAGCTCATAAAGTCAATACGCTGCTTCTATCAGCTGAAGCCCGAAGTGCAGGTTGGAAGAAGTTGGATGAAAATGAGCCGCCTCTTTAGTGAATAATGCGATCACAGATTTAGAAAAGCTTAATTAATTTGCCCAGATGCTGTGATGTGAGAGAACAGGAGGAGGTCAGGAAAAGGTGATTAATGTCAGACGAGGGAAGGTAGAAATGTCCGAGTCTGCGCGCCGTATGAATAGATGCAAAGATCTATAAATCAACGGCGCTCAAGAGACGAGCAGAAAACGTTCAAAGTTCCTGCCAGAGTGTGATTCCCAGAAAGAAAAGGAGAGAAAAGGCTGATTGTCTGCCCTCTATTGGTGGAAAAAGATCAGAGTGAAGGTTGTTGAAATGTCACCAGAAACACTCGAATCCTTCATCACATAAAGTCTGTTTTATGTGTTACAGGACTATCTGGTGCTTTAAAAGTCTCATGTTTACATTTTTTCACACGCTTGCTCTAACTGGCTTCATCTCATCGAGCTGTAATGAAAATATTAAACTTTGTCAATATAAAAGAAAGTGCTGACATGTAAACTGGTTTATTTTTCAACATTTTTTTAAAACTTTGTTCTCAAAAAAATTTCCATGCATTACGATTGTGTGTGAATGTACTGAAGAAGTGCATTAGAAAGTCATAATTAGGTGGAAAAAACTTTAAAAAACACAAGTACTTTGACAGGAGGCAGTATTTTGGGTGGAATGCACCTTGAAAACCACAAGACATTGGACAGAGAGTTGGATTTTGAGTGGAATACGCCTTTAAAACTTCAAGTATTTGAACAGAAAGTACTATTTTTTGGTTGAATAAACCTTTGAAAGCTTAATTCATTCGTTGGTAAATGCTATTTGAGTGGAATAAACCTTTAAAACCATTGGGAATTGAACAGAGAGCAGTATTTTGGGTGGAATAAACCTTTAAATCATGAATGGTTTAACAAAAAGTAGCATGTTGGGTGGAATAAACCATTAAAGCTATGAGTACTGTGACTGAAAGTCGTCTTTTGGGTGGAATGAACCTTTAAAATTACAGGTTTTTGGACAGCAAGTCATATTTTGGGTGAATTTAGGTGCAAATACGAACAACAAGTGGCTGTACATACTACAGATATTGACCTACAGATGTAGAAAGATGTTCCACCATCAGCTGTAGAAAGATGTTCCACCATCAGATGTAG
>NW_007579288.1:149997-157572 GCF_000690725.1 Stegastes partitus
AGATGTTCCACCATCAGATGTAGGAAGATGTTCCTCCATGCTGGATGTATCTCCACCAACTGGCTGCTCTGTCCTCTGGTTCTGATCCATGCTGCGTTTACTTACTGATCCAGGACGTTGGATTTTCCTCCGTCTTTCTGAGGAAACACTTTCTGCAGTTCAGCCAAATGATCATAATTATGTTTTGCCCTCGAGCTCAGTTTAATGCAAACAGTTCATTTAGAAGTCAGATGAATGTTTTGGTGATAAATGGCGCCAGTTCAGGGTATTTTCTCTTCTTTTCTTAAACCCAGCGGCGGGTTTACAGGTTTCACTCCACATCTCCGTCTTTGTGTGAAAACAAACTGCACTGAAGCCCAGGTTCAGAAATAACTTCAACAAATCTGCTTTTAATCTCAGAACCTTGGTTCATTACTCATCTCGATGCTCAGTCACTGTGACTCAGGTAAAACCTCCCTCGACTTTCACAGGAAGCAATAAAAGTCTGGACTGTGCTGAGGATTGATTCCATCCGTCACTCATGAGTCTGTTTGGGTCCAAATAGCAGGTCCGGTGTGATTTACTCTCCCGGAGAACCGTCACCTATCATTACCGCTCGCTCCTCCTCCCTGTGCAGCGTTCGAGTGCTCGTCTGTCCGACGGCTCGCCACGAGTCCAGGTGTGTGTGATAACACGTGTTCATGGTGTGTTCATGCACTCACATAGTTCAGCATGCGGTGACTGAGATCGACATTAATGTGAAATGAGGCCAAATTAAAATCCAGGAAAAAAAAAAACTGCATTGAAAAAAACTCTAACTGTAAAAAAACAAGTGTGAAAATAATGTAATGTCATTTTAAGATCACACGCTGTCACAGAACAACGTTCCCGTCATACAAATACAGATTTTTTTATGTATTAAGCAAAGTTTGTATTTGGAAAACTTGTAAAATAATAATTTAGAGACTATTTCCCGTCTTTCATTCCTTAATCTACATCATTTTCTTTCAAATATTGGCACACCTGTAAAAAAAAAAAAAAATATTAAAGACAGTAAAAATAGTATGATTTATAGTCAAACACTGCAAAACAACTACATGTTTTCAATGACTCATACTTTTTCTTTGACAGTTAACATGTAAATTAATAATTTTTTTCTTTAATTTTCAAACAAGGAAAATCTATAAAATAATAATTTATTTTTCATTCCTTAATATTAATTTTTTCCCTTAAAATATGAGAAAGTTTTAACTGAATCAAACTCAGAAAAAAACTAATTTTTAAATGCGTCACATATCATTAATAAAAAAACTGAATTAAAATCAAAAGTGATTGATCTTTTTTGCATATCTCTGATTATTTACTCGGTTAATTCATGACTCGTCTATGAAGCGTCAGAAAACAATCCACATTACGACGACCTCAGTTCTCATCATTTTACATGTTTTGTCTAAACAAGACTCCAAAGCACCAAAATATTCTGTTTAAAGGACACGAACGTCTGAATCCTGCCCTTCTCTTGTCAGTCGAAAAGCAAACATGCATGAATATAATCAGCCTGTAACGCTGCAGACTGAAGCTGCAACAACATCTGTCAAAGTCACTTATCGAGCAAAAACAGGTTGACGGTTGATGCTTCGTTTCAGCGTCCTAACAGCACAGTGTGTGTGTTTATATGTATCATATACGTGTGTGTCAGAATGTGTGCTGTGTGACTGGAGGAGAGCTCGTTGTGTGTTTTCACTGTGCGACTGCTGCCTCACTGTGGTGTGTCTGTGGTACTGACAGGCACTCATAGACCTGCCTGACTTCTGCTTCAGCCAAAACCCAACATGAGTCCAGATGTCCTGTAGCTACATGTTCAGCATTTCACTTCCAGTCCCATTTATTAAACAGTGACAGCAGGAAATCCTGTCAGTTATTATCAGTAGAAGAACACCGGATGAGATATTTACATGAGTTGAAGCTGCAGACATGATCGGGCCTGAACCAGCTGAGAGGCAGCCCAGGACGTAGCCGAGCAGAGTTGTCATGTAGGAATACTGGGTGCAAGACTCAGTCATGACTGAATGACCGTAAACCAGCCTGGTAAGAAGTGACTTAAGATGCTGGAAGGAAACTCAAGACTCGAGATAAGTGGCGTCATCAACCCCAGGTTCTGGTCACTGGATCGGACCGAGTAGCGTTCCTGCTTCACTACCACCCAACCCTGTCTCCAAAGCAACAGTTCATGACTTAAAATTACAAATACTCGTTCGCTTTGTTCTCAAAATGTAAATGAATGACAAATATCCACTGAAATAATATTTTACTGCGATGAACAAAGCTCCGGCTGAGGACGCTCACCGACAGTTAAAGTCAGCCGGGTTGATTCTACCCGCTTAGGAGGTCCAGTTTGTTGCTGCAGCACCAGACAGCAGCAGACCAGCGTCACCAGATCGAGACAGTTGTGAAGCTACGACACCATTTATCAGGTACTGATGCAGTCTTGAGATCTTTCCCCAGAAAGTCATTGTGACATTTCTGGAAAAACAGGCAGGATGCCCAATCAGACATGAAACAACCATCGAACCAGACAAGGGGGTCCACGATACCACTTATCAGATACTTGCAATAAACGGTTGTCCAGGAAGTCTTGGATCTTTCGTACCTTTATTCATGTGAGTCTTGGGTTGTTGCAACTTTTACAGAAAGGTGAGAAGGGCTCTCATGCAGACATGTCTAAAGAGAGGAGGGGTTCCATGGTACCATTCATCAGGTACTTATCATGCAGTCTTCAGATCTCTCTGAACGTCTAACAACCATGAACACCTCGAGTCACATGAGTCTTGGGTTATTGAGACATTTCAGGAAAAAAAAGGCAATCGGACATGAAACCACCACATAGCCAGAGCAGGAGGTCCACGATAACTCCTATCAGATGCTTACAATGCAGTCTTGAGATCTTCACTATCAACATCTTGGGTCCTTCCTCACTGGGCAGTTTCACAGCTTGAATCATGTGAGTCTTGGGTTGGGGTTCCATGGTACCATTTATCTGGTACTTGTGCAGTCTTGAGATCTCTCTGAACATCTAACAACCATGAACACCTCGAGTCACATGAGTCTTGGGTTATTGGGACATTTCCAGAAAAAAAGGCAGGATGCTCAATCGGACATGAAACCACCACGTAAACAGAGGAGGAGGTCCACGGTACCACTGATCAGAGACTTACAGTGAAGGCTTGAAGTGTCTCCTCAAAAAGTCTCAGAAACATTCAAACCTTTATTCACAGGAGTCTTGGGTTGTTCCAACTTTTAGCACAAAGTAAACAGGATGCTGGTTCCATGCAAACAGAAGGTTTACATTCACATCTCTATTCACGTGAATCTTGGGCTGTTGAGGAGTAATGCTGATGAGCTGCTTCTAATGCAGTCTTGATCTCTCCTCCAGCACCATCCGAGCGTTGGGTTGTTGAAGGGCGGTGACTGGTGTCGCTCTGGGGTGACGATAAACATCATCAGTCGCTTAGAGCTGAAGAAGACTGAAGGTGAAACATCTTCAAGAACCGAAAAGAACCTGCACACCTTTACTGAGACGTACCTGTTGCAGTGATCAGACCAGGCTATTGCTGTCATTTGCATTTCATTTCCATGCTGGTGTTGAGCTCAGTGCTGCTGCTGATGATCAAAGTTTGCACACAGACAGCTGACGGGGTGGTTTTTGTTCTTTATTCCTTCAGAAGTCCTGCAGTCTGGTCTGGACCGCCAGATTAAACAGGCCGTACAGTTTAGCATTTACACAATCATCAAATAGAGTTATGTTTGTATTTATGTCAGCGTGTGTGTGTGTGTGTGTGTGTGTGTGTGTGGGTTGCAGCGTGTGTTTACAGTTCTCTGTAAAGAGTCGCTCCGTGGTCTTTATGCTGTGTAATCCCACGGCCTCGTTCTGGAAAACATGAGTAGCAATGGAACCACTGACTCAAATTTTGGATCTCATTCTCATGACAAAGCAATTGTCTCAATTACAGAGGGCCCGGCAGGTATAAAAGAGGGCGACGCGAGCGCACACACATCACACTTACATTTCATAAAGCGTCGACACTTGAAGGGAGAGCCCGCGGTGGAGCAGAGCCGGTCTCAAGATGGGCAGGGTGAGTGGCGACGGCACCGCAAACATGAGCCAGGACCAAAGGGGGTGTGATGAAGGTCTCAGAGTCAGGTCAGGACGGTGACGCTCTCTGTGGTTCTGCTGCTGGTCCAGAACGTGTTTGATGGAAGCAAATAAGGATTCCTGAGCAGAGCCAGAAGCCTTTTCTACTTTATGTCTTATCAGCTTTCTCTCTCGTCTCCAGTCCATCCTCTGCTGTAAAGAACATTATGCAGAGTTTCTCCTTTTTATTTAAATTTTTTCTTGTTTTTTTAAATACATAAAAAAGTGTCTAGTGTAAATCAACATAACCTGCAACTGTGAGTTTTAACATGAAAAGGCTCCTAAAATATATTTGCAAATTTATCATAATTTCATGAATATTTAGTTTTAATAAACCTGTTAAATTCAAGTGTGATGCTGCAAATACAGTCCTGGAATGACATGCAGTTAGATTTGTGTGTTAAATGGGAGACATAATTACAGAAGCTGTCACGCTAAAACGTTGAATTAATGTGTTTTCATGAGTGAATCACGTCCTTTAAACATTACACCTCATTTACTATTCT
This sequence comes from Stegastes partitus, assembly GCF_000690725.1. Classification (NCBI taxonomy): domain Eukaryota; kingdom Metazoa; phylum Chordata; class Actinopteri; family Pomacentridae; genus Stegastes; species Stegastes partitus. The sequence continues at coordinate 154,675 of NW_007579288.1, forward strand.
ATCTATTGGAAGATTTCAGTATTTATTTTACAGTCATATAAGTAGTTTAATGGTTTCTACCTTCTAAATATCTTTAACATTAAAAGCAAAAAAAAAGGCCAGAAAATGTAATAATTGGGAATAATTTTTTGCACCATTCTTTTCCTTTACTGCACGTTTCTGAAAACAAAAACAACTGTTGTCAGCGGTTTAACACCGGCTTGTGACTCATCAGATCATCTTCTACGAGGACAAGAACTTCCAGGGTCGCAGGTACGAGTGCGACAGCGACTGCACCGACTTCCACTCCTACCTGAGTCGCTGCAACTCGGCGCGGGTGGAGGGCGGCACCTGGGTGATCTACGAGAGGCCCAACTACTCTGGGTACCAGTACGTCCTGACCAGGGGCGAGTACCCGGACTACCAGAGCTGGGTCGGCCTCAACGACAGAGTCAGCTCCTGCAGGATGATCCACTTTGTAAGCCGCGCACACCTCCAGAAGCTCAAACATCAAACAGGCGGTTGTCGAGGCTGAGAACTCGAAGGAGTCCTCGTTTTTTTAGACACATTTTAAGGGCTGAAAGCATTTTTTTTTTTTTAACGTTCACATCTCATATTTGTCTGGCTTCACTGTGCATGTGATGAGGTAGAACTCTGGGTCGTGGGGGTTCTGAGACGTCCATTATTGTTTTCTTTGTGGATCAATGTTCGAAACGTCGTAAGTTGAGAAATACTCTAAGAAGAGTCCTGAAATGTGGCGGACTCACTGATAAGTCCAGGTGGTGTTCAGCGGTGCAGCCCTGCTTTGATAGAATCGTACAAACCAGATATACGACGGTGCAACGTTGGTCAACAAATGTTTCTGTCTATTCCGACATCCCACCAGCTATAAAACATTATTTTTTCTTCTCCATGATTGGCTTCAATAGTAGCTTTAACAATGAACAGCATGATGCAGTCAGAGGAATACTTTATGATTACAGTTCAGTTTTTTTGGCCAAAATCTGAACATGCGTTGAGCAGGTATGATGATGAAACCACTCCAACGGTTTCCCAGCTGGACTGAAAGCAAAATCATGGCTGTCAAACTAAAGTATTTCATGAAATTTGACACCATGAGCATTTTCATCCATGTTTGTTGTCGGTATGTTTCCACTTGTTTTTGATTTCTTCATCAAGATCTGTTTGGATTCGTTACAACCTCGTTAGCAAGGAGTGACACAGAAACACTGTGTTGGTAAAGTTGGCAGCAGCAACGCCTGCTGTCAGCATTACATCCCTGTTTTACAGTAACTTAGGTCCAGCTGTGGGTAGAACATGGGTTCTCCAGTTCCCTGCGTCTTGATGCATATTGAGGTTGACACTGTATGGATGGATTTTCCAACAGATGGTGAGTATTTGCTGAAAAAACACAAAAAACATCATTAAGAGGTAATTTTTTCTCACAAAGTGCTTCTGATTGGCACCACACTCGACATAGTCGAAGCTCCTATTGGTGCCAATCACAGCAGAAGAGAGAAAATCAGCCTCTTAGAGTGAAAGATGGTTTTATGGTTGGCGGGATATCAGAGTGGACAGAAACATGGACGTTTGTGGACCATCATATATCTGGTTTGTATGATTCTATCAAAGCAGGGTTGGACCACTGAACACCACCTGGACTTATCAGTGAGTCCGCCACAGTTCAGGACTCTTCTTAGAGTCTTTCTCAAGTTACAGATCTTCAAACATTGTTGGCGTGAAGAAAACGAACTCGACCTTCTTTGGGAGTGTTTAACTCAAGAGCTGGTGCTGAGCCCAGACTGTCACCAGCTCCATCCAGATCTTCAAATACAGGTCAAAGTGAAGAAGGTCGAGCTCTCCTCCACTCTAATGTCTCCCTTCATGTCCACTCAGGCCGCTGGAGATCCGTACAAGATCCAGCTCTATGGTAAAGGGAATTTCTCGGGCGAGGCGTTCGAGGCCAGCGAGGACTGTCCCTCTGTGCTGCAGAAGTTCCACTGGAGGGAGGTCCACTCCTGCAGGGTTCTGGGCGGCTGGTGGGTCTTCTACGAGCACCCCAACTACAAGGGCCGCCAGTACCTGCTGGAGAAGGGCGAGTACCGCAAGCCGGTGGACTGGGGCGCCGTGTGCCCCACCGTGCAGTCCTTCAGACGGCTGACCGAGTAGCCGCTCGCCCTCGCCTGGTTCGGCCCACGATTGGCGCCTGAGGAACCCGAGTACAATAAAAGTCAACAAATGACAGGGTTGTTTCATCACTGTGTGTCTGGGAATGTGTGCAACACGAGACGTAGGAGTGCGGCCACGCCACACTTTAATTATAGCAAGAGGCTCCACGCTAGCACTTATGCACATTTTTAGCCGTTTACATCCCTTTAGCGTGACATCACCACCATACGTTTAGAAAAATCATGTGTTTCGGGGAGCGTCTGTGTTTATCGGCAGCCACTCATCGGCCTCCTTCCTCTGCTGCCCTCATGACCCTGTTGGGACTTTTTAGAAGCTCTTGCTGGAAGTGTAAATAAAAAAAACCCAGTCAGAACCTTAAGTAAGACAAACGGAAGTGAAACTGTACAACAGACTTTTATTATCGTCTCCACGCTGCTCATGACGGCAGTTTAAAATATGTACACGGAGCTCACGGGCCAAACTCTGGCTGTGCGTTTGTCATGCAGTAAGTCATGCTGCCGGTCCGGTCCGGTCCGGTCCGGTCACTTCGAGGGCCGCCCTTCATCCACGAAGCTGAGCTGGGCGCTGTGCTCCCCCCACTCCACCTCCTGCAGGGCCAGGAGCGCCTCTCGGGTGGGTGGTGCCATGCTGGAGGCCTGGGGGTGGGGCAGGTGGAGCTGGGACTCGGACCGGGACAGGACACGGGCCTGGGGGCGTGGGGGCTCTGATAAGTCCACCAGCAGGGGGGAG
>NW_007579288.1:158167-169328 GCF_000690725.1 Stegastes partitus
ATTGTATCAACAAATATTTTCTATAATATTTATTTCATTTATTTACATTTTTATATATTTATATTCAATAAATAAAGATTTTTTTCTTGTTTTATTTTATTTTTTAGATTCACATTGTATCAATAAATATTTTCTATAATATTTATTTCATTTATTTATTAATGTAATGATCACGTTTTAGCCTCGTCTTGTATTATTCGTGCTGAATGTGGCCTTTTATTATTTTGTCTGGAGTCGTATTGATTCATTCTAACATCTTTTATCACGTTTAACTCTGCGTAGACCGAGCGGCCTCCTGCTCTCTGAAGCTCCTCCTGATTCTCCTTCTTCTGTTTGTCTGTGAAGCACTTTGCAAAGTCTCTTTTTAAAGGTGATAAATCAATGAAGTGACAGTAACGGCCTGTTCTTATTACCTGGAGGCGGCGGCGTCTCCTTCACTCACCCTGGACGGGATTAATTCGCCGCCACATCACAGCATTTTGTTCTTCTGATGGATTCGTCCAGTTCTGCTCAGTTCATGATCAAAACTCAGCGACACGAAGCACAACTTTCACATCCAAACTAAAACTGACATCTGGCCTCTCAGAGTGGTTTCAGAGCAGCTGTGTCATTTTCTTTATGTTTATCTCAACAACACCCACCTCTCCACACTAAGCTCGTCTTTAATCTGCCATTTGCTGCCTTCAAACATCAAATGGCAGAAGGTGGAGCAGAGTCAAAGCTTCACATTTAAACACAGCTCGTGGAGGTTAGCAGGAAAGTGACCTGTGTGGCGCTTCTATTCAGGCTCACCTCGTGCTTTAGCTTCGCTATCGTCTGCATGGTGTCGCCTTCATCACAGGAAGCTGAGACAGAAACACAGAAACCATCAAAACTCCACAAGAGCTGCTGTGTGGATTATAAGACAAAAAAAGAGAAAGATGAAGCTACAGATACAGACACAATAGGATAAATAAGATCAAGATAGGATAAAGACAGGATAAAATGAGATTAAGATAAGAGATAAGACAAAGATAGGATAAAAAGATGAAGCTAAAAATAAGTTAAGACAAAGATGAGTACGTATAAAGATAGAAACAGGATAAAATAAGATGAAGATAAGAGAAGTTAAGACAAAAATAAGTAAAGATGAAACTAAAGATAAAGACAAAATAAGATTATGATAAAAAGATAAAATAAGTAAAGATAAAAAAAATAAAAAATATGATAAGTTCAGACAAAGATGAGTAGAAATAAAGATGAAGCTAAAGATAAAGACAACATAAAGTAAGATTAAAGATATGATCAGACAAACTCAAGACAGAGATAAGATCAAATAAAACAGATAAAACTTTATTCATCCTGAAGGTCATTCTCACGTCAGACACTGTTTAGAACAAACTAATGAAACAACAGAAGAAATGAGGAGAAAAGTACGGAAGCTGAGAGCGGTCACGGCCGCACATTTTTTTAAACGGCATTTTCTCCAAATAACGAGATAATTATCCCTGGATACTGATGCCTGTGTTTACAAAGAAACGAGTGACGCTCTGGAGTGCAGCCGTGACTTTGAACAGACTGAAAATGTCAGATGGAGGATCATCTGTCATTGATGAACGCATCAGACTTTACTTCTCTCCAGGTCTGACACAGGCTGAACGAAGTTGATTTTCTTGAGATAAATTATCTCGTTTTCAGGAGAAAACGATTCTTGTTATTCTGAGATAACGAGAAAATTAACTCGTTATCTCGAGAAAAAAGAACAGCAGCGGAAAATGACCGCTCTGGGCTTCCGTAGAAAAGCAATAAAACAAAATAAAACAAAATAAAACATGATCAGTGAGCTGACATGAGGCTAGAATAGAACAGAAAAGTAAAAGTCACGCTGAATTAAATAAATATTGAACCTAAAACATTAAATAAAATGAACTGCTGCACCTGATGTGGACTGTGTTGGACGTGAAGGTGAAATATTGCATTTCATCGACATGTTGTGAAGTAAAATCAAATGTTACACATAAAACTAACGTACTGACAAATGAGACATGTTATGAATTAGGACTTCTGTGGAGATTAAATCAGTCATTTATCCAGAATCGGTTCTGCTCCGATACTCAACATGAGCTCCAACCAGAACCTCGATGGACGCCGGCGCTGTTCTGATGCGATCAGGTGTGTGCTCACCTGAGGTGGAGTCGGGACTCGGTAGGAAGCTCCGAGTCGCACCGGGAGAGAAATCGAACCTCGGAGCCGAGCCGCTGTGGTTCTCTGCTTCGATCCCGTCCACAAACCTGAGAGAGATGATGACACACACGACGGTTCCTTAAATCATTTAGCAAACGTTTAAAAACCAACGTTTTCTAACCAAACACCAGGACTGAACCTGTGACTGTTTCTGTCAGCGCAGCTCAGTCCAGACGTGACGGTTTATCTACACAGTCCTGATCGACCACATGTTTGATTTTAGGCAACACTTTTAAAAGCAGACGACCAGTTCAAGGACTGTTGGAGAGTTGAAAATCCAGTGATTCCTACTGGTTTTACAGACTGGTTTTATCATAGCTGCTGACTTTAAACAACAACACGCCTTCCAGCCTGTTGGCAGGTTTTGGGGCTCAGAGGTTGAACATGAACACACTCCATCAGGTTTCTAATTCATATCTATGCATCCTAAACTCTCTTTTTTTTGGTAAATTCTTTCCAACAAAGCAAGCAGTCGGTGAATCGGTGAACGGCTGCCTACCGGGGGCTGAGGTCCGGCTGCAGGCAGCTGAAGCTCACCACGGGGATCTGCAGGCTGGAGGGCCGGCTGGGGTCGCTGGCCGGGCGGAAGGGCCTCGGCGGGAGCAGCGGGGACCGAAGAGGGGAGCGCAGGGGGGAGCGCAGGCCTCGGCCGAGCCTGCCGAGGGACGACATCTTGGGGAGAGGCGAGTGCTCGCCCTCGGACGCTGATCCCTCCTCGTCTTCTTTAATGGAGGGAAGCTTCTTCACGATCCCTCCGTTACTCTCGCAGTCCGTCTGAAGGGCAAAAACCACCACACAGTGTCAGAAAGACGCTGGATTATGTCAAAACGTTTCGCTTTCACGTCTCTAATAAGAACTTGAGGCCTCCTCAGGGGAGAAGTTTCAACCCAGAGAGGTTCCTCAATCAAAATATGGGATGTACACTGTTAAAAATAAATAAATATGAGGAGAAAACACCCTGAGAGTCTGGCAGCCTCGTTGATATAAATATATGCATGTTTAAGTATAAGAATAAATAAAAGAAACAACAAAGCGATCATGTTTTTACCTCATTTATAAATGCAGTAAAGCAGCAGAATTTCACGCTTACAGATTTTGTTTGTTTGTTTGTTTGTTTACAGTCAGTTTTACTTTTTTTTTTTATTCCTTGAGTTACTTTTTTTTTCACCAAAAAAAGGCAAATATCTGTTCATAACAACATGTTATTGTCATTTTACTGTTAAATTCTGTAAAAAAAAAATCAATATACTAGAAAAAAAAATACACATTTTTGGTGTTTACATTATTTACAGTTGTGGCCTCGGTTTTTACAGGCAACATGTAAAATTAATAATTTTTCTGTGATTTTATTAGTTATAATCTGAAATTTAACAAAATGGAAAATCTGTAAAACAACTTTTAAAAATTATTTAACATTTTTCTCAACATAATTTTTTTATATAATGACAAAAATCTGTAAAATAATATTTTTCTGATAAAAACATAAAAAAATGCAACTTTAAGGAAAAATGTTGTGAAACGTTATTTACGGCTGTTCTGCTCTGGTTTGTCTGTTGTTTTACCGTTAACATGTAAATGAATAGTTTCTCTCTGAATCTGTATTTGTCACATGAAATAACAAGACGTGATAAAAAAAAAAGTCACAAATAAGGAGGAGCGATTGATTTAAATGAACATTGTGCAAGAGTTGCATCGTGTTGTTGCACAAGAATAAGAATTAAAATACAATAAAAATATTTGAATTCGATACAGCAGCAAAAAAGAAAAACACCAAATCACACAAGAGAGGGCGAAAGTTACATACTATTAAAAAATAAAAGAATAAAAAAAAAAAAACTAACTGTACAAAATGTGCAAATTGAAAAACAGTGCAAAACAAAGCTTGTAACAGAGCAGAGAGCTGAGAGTGCTCCCTGCCAGACACACAAATATACATATATATATAAATATCAATAGATATAAAAATAAAAAAAATCTTGACTTCAGATAAAGACCTGATTCCTGAACTCAGTCAGTTTGTTGGTTCAACATAATTTAATGAGAAATTCAAACGACTGTGTTCATGGAGTTTCTCTATAATAACATTTAAACTATTTAAAATGAGCCAGTATGAATAAACTTTCCTTCACTGCAGTGGAATAAACTTTATGATTTAATCTACCTTGATGTCTAACTCCTCTCTACAGATTTCCACGTTTCCGCTGCAACAACCACCTGGTCGTCAGAAGTGGGACGCGGCTGATGAGCTGCTCTGACCACACGGGGGCGCTGCAGCGCCGCACTGACCCAGACCGTCATTCACAACAGCTGCAGTCTGTCTGATGCCATTCACTTAAAGCTGCTGCTCTCATTCAAAACGAAGCAGAGCAACCATTGACGGATGTGCTTCCTCCGCTGACGACCTCCTGCAGCAGCTCGGCCCGTCACGGCCACGTTCCTGCACATCTCCTCACTTCTCTGCGCTGATTGGCGAGCAGCCTCCCCTCTGTTTGTTGTCTCCTCCATCCAGTCTTCAGCTCACGTGCCGGCTGCTATTTTTAGATCACAGAGGTTTAATTTTAGCAGAGGTTTGCCTGCAGGGAGCTCAGAGGAGAAGCGACTGTTTGGGATTTCTGCGCGTGTCGCTGCACGTGTCGATCCGCAACAAGGTCACCGGACCGTCCTGGGAGGTGCAGACGGAGGCAGGATGCTGCTCGGGTGTCACTCTGAGCAACGACAAGCATGTGCTGGTCTGAGAGCCGCATCATGTGGAGATGATTCAGGTTCAGGAGGCCAGTGTGTGTGTGTGTGTGTGTGTGTGTGTGTGTGTGTGTGTGTGTGTGGGCACGTGAATGCAAACATGAGCGAGGTTCCTCCCTGCAGCCTGCCTCCATCCTGATGTTTGCTGTCTCCATCTGGATGCTGCTCTATTTTTACCCAGCCAGGGATGACCCTGCCCCTCCCCCAGCCTCCCACGGCTCTATTTATAGCTGCTGGGCCGAGGACGCACCGCAGTAAATATTCTGTACATGTGATGCAATCTGACAGCTCTGGTTTCTACAGTGAGCTCCACTGAAGCTCCTCGCAGCTCCTGCAGATGAGCGACGGGGTTTCATCCGGGTTCCCAGCACTTCCTTACTTCCTGTTTCTGGGAAAACGTCAAAGCTGCACCATTAAAGCAAGAGAGAGAGAAAGAGTTTCACTTTCTACACTCAGGAATTAAGCTTCGTTTAGCTCCGACGCTGATGAACGCAACTTCAAGTTCCTCAGAGTGCAGATCTCCAGGACCTGAGCTGGAACGAGAACACCGCAGCGTTCAGCAGACATGTCCTGAGGAAAGAGCCTCTCTCCCTGCCAGCATCCTCAGGACCTTCTGCAGAGGGTCAGGGTTGGAGGTGTGGTGGAGAGCGTTCTGCATCTCCACATGGTCCTCCAGCTGCAGTCTGTCAGACAGAAGAGCCTGCAGAGGACAGTCAGAGGAGCTGACTCCCTCACCTCTGTCCAAGAACTCCTCCAGAACCGCTGCAGGACGCTGAACACTGTCAGGGACTCCTCACACCGTCTCCATCAACTGTTTGGACCGCTGATCCAGACACGCAAACACCTCTTTGTTTAATCTGCTTTAAGTTATTGGATCCTGGATTTGATTTGATTCACTTCCACGTCTGAAGTCTTCCCTCCTGAGCGAGCGGCGCCACTCCGTCCCGGAGATACGAAGGAACCCGATCAGAAAGTTGTGGGACTGCTCGAGCTGCATCAGTCGTCAGTCGGTAGGTTTGCATCATGGAGCTAAACCGGAGCAGCTGGAGGATCACGTGGGTCTGAAGCCACCAGCACCAGAACCAGCAACAGCTTCTCCAACTTCCACGTGGCCTTGTGAGGGTCGGACCGGGCCAGTTCTGCTGCAGCGAACCGCCTCGACTGTGACTCGATGTCTTGTGGTTCCTCCAGTCACAGCGATCATTCATGTTGTTTTTTAGCTCCTCACTCGTCCTACATGTCAGATTTCACTCCCTCGACTTCTTCCTCCCCTTCAAAATAAAACTCACGTCGACGTTTTAAAACTAAACGCTGCTTCACACGTTTATAAAACTCATTTTTGTGAACTTCTTGTCCCTTTTTTGCTTATAAAGTTTTTCTTTTTTTTGCTTTCTTATTTTATTTCTGTTTGTTCTGCTTGAATAGAGACTTAATTATTGATTATTGATCGTATTATTACATTATACAGAACATTGTTGTTTATACAGCGTGAAAACAAAAGTGAAAATTTGACAGAAAGAGGTCCAGAAAAAAATTGTAAAAACAAAATAAATTGTGAAATTACCAGCAAACATGTAAAATTCTGATGTATTGATTTGATCTGGAATTTGACAAAATGTGAGGAAAATATCAGTTAAACCCGATATACCATTTTTTAATGCGTAATCTTTCAAATAAGAGCAAGTATGAGTAAATTATCTCCTTTTTTAAAAAAATAACTAAAAAAATAAGGTGTAATCAACGTCAAAAATACAGATTTTTTTTGTAGTTTTATGAATAACGTGTAAATTAATGTTTTTTTTCTGTGATTTATGTGTAATTTTACAAAACAAGAAAAATCAATAAATGTTAAAATTGTTTTTTTTTTTTTAAAATGAACAAATTACAGTTAAATTACAACTTAAAAAGCATTTTAAAAAATAATAAAAATCAGAGTATGTTGGAGCTACATTTGGAAGAGAAGATCACTTTTAGCATGAATCACGAACCAACTCCGCACCATCGTTCTCTGCTGCGTGCGCTGCACAAACCTGTCAGCAGATTATGAAACTGAAGCAGCTTCTGTCTGTTCTGTTAAATCGGACGAAGCAACATGATTGGCTGAAACAATCAGGACTTATTTAGTGAATCCTCGTGGTACGTAGATAAATTATTATTAGAATTATTTGCTCTTTTCTTCACCTTTCTTTTACAGGTTGTTATGAAAGATGCTGTTGAGCTGTGGACCTACAGTCGGATGGTATTCACATTCAAGCAGGAATCATTTCCAGCGTTATTTTTAGGCTCTCTGGAGGACAGAGGGCAGGATTTCCAGCAGTCAGGTTGGAATATTTTGGCCCCGTAGAGGGAATTCAGTCAAGCTTTATTTAAATATTTCCCTCCTCCCTCGATGCCTCTCTTGGATCTCTGCTCTAATTAACAAGCTTACTCACAGTGAAAATGTGACTTCGTTATTTCCAGTATAAGCTGGTTATTCATGTGTACACCGCAGCTGAGATCCGCCTGTAAATCCCCGTTCGGCTCATGTCTTTATCTGTTGGCTGCATCTCAAGCACAAGCCTGGATTCCTCCTCACACGCAGGCCAGATGGCTAATCCTGGCCCAAAACGCTGGGCGGAGGCGACGCGCCGCGCGGCCGGTTCCGATCCGAAACACAGACGAACTCCTTCTCTGCCCCGGGTAGAATTAAACAGAACCGCTGGACGCAGGTGGTTCACGTGACCCTCTGAAGACACAAGAAGTCTTTAAATAAAACGGCAAAGTGAAGCAGGGAACACAGCTATCGTCAGCATCCAAAGTGACAAGAAGAGGAAATGGGAAAGGAGGAAACGCCACAGCGAGCGATGGAGGTCCGCAGTGTGGGAAACTAAAAAAGAAGGAAATGCCACATGAACAAGGACAAGCATGGAAAGTTTGGGAGAAAGGCATGACGGGACAGAGTAACCGTGAGCCGTGCTGCAGTGACAGGACTCTATGTCATTTTGAGAATGTTGGATATCTTGGACTGACTTGCAAACACAGACAAAATGAACCAGAAGCTGTAAAAACAGGCAGAAAAGTTGGATTTTCAACTTTCTGATGGCTTGAATCGTGATTTTTAAACTAAACTAAACATTAACAGATTATTTCCCCAAAGAAAAAAACCTGAACTGAAATTTGTAAATGTTAGTTTATTGATTTTTTGGTAAAATAATCCAAATAATTAAACTTTTTCGTTTCTTTTCTTTTTAATGATTTATGGCTTTATAAGGCATTAAAAATAGCCAAAATGACAGCATTTATCAGAACCACAAGCTGTAAAAACAGGCAGAAAAGTTGGACTTTCAACTTTCTGACAGCTTGAATTGTCATTTTTAAATTAAACTAATCATTAGTCCGATTCTTTCACACAAAAAAACCCTTTCGGCTGATCTGCAGGCTGTGCATCAAATATGCAAACAAATTAAAAACATGAGAAGTAAAATACGTGTAGTACGTAGAGTCAAGCTCGTTTTTCCAGAATTGGTAAAAGCTGCAATTTGTAAATGTTTGTTTGTTTGTTTGTTTATTTAGTTAGTTAGTAAAATAAATAATCCAAGTAATGAAACTTTCTTATTTTTAATGATTTATGGGTTTTTATGAGATTAAAAATAGCCAAAGTGATGATGATCAGAACCAGAAGCTGTAAAAACAGGCAGAATATTTAATAGTTAGTTATTAAATCTGACCTTAAATTGTGATTTTTCAACAAGAACAAAACAAAACATTCGCTCTAACCCGATTCTTCCACAGAAACACAGCTCCACCGTGAAGCTGTGACCGATTTATCTGTGACAAAAATTAGAGTTAACTTTTCCAGTCATGAAGAAAAATGTGGTAAATCAAGGTTTGCACGTTTTTGTAAAATAAATTCAACATTGGTTTCGTCTCTCGTCTTGATTCACGGCTTTACGCTGCGTTAACAACCATTCATCAGAGCTGGAGTCACAACGCGGCCTCCTGAACTTGTAAATACTAAAAACAGATGTTTGCATTAAACAGATGCTGTAAAAAATAATTTAAAAACAGCCCCTCAGCTGCGACCGACAGCAGCAGAAATGACTTTGGGCTGAACTGCAGGACGTGTTTACGGAGATCTGAGACGAGTCCAGGATGGAAACGAAGCTGTCGTCTTGGTAACAGCTGTGGGCCCTGAGACGAATGTCTGCTCCAGGGTTTAACTACATATTCAAATAAATCCAACATTTGTTTTTCTTTTCCTGAGTTCTCGCTCCATCTTCATGTTCTGGTTCCACCGAGCTGCAGGACTTCATGTTGCAGAGAAGAACCTCAGTGAAGGAAAACAGGCTTTTATAGATGGATGGAGGCTGTTTCCTCACCAGGAGGCCTCCAGCTGTGCAGCTGTGTGGAAGAGCCTGAACGTCCCATCTGGCTGGGAACGGGTCGGCGTTCCCCTGAAGGAACTTCAAGACGAGCTCTGGGCTGATTCTCTGAAACCTCCTTCCTGTAAATCACCACCGCTGACGAGAAGGACGGACGGATTTCTCTGCTGATATTTGGGTTTTCTCGTCCTTCACGCTGATAAAACGACAACTATCACAACAACATCTTCTCAGGTGCGTTGACTGATTTTGTTTCAGGAATTACACTGAACCCCAAAACCCAGCAGTGGGTTTAAAAGGCAAGTTTTCTTCTAAAATATCCCCAAAATTACACCATTTTTAGAGCAAGAAACTGTAAAAAGAGGAAAAATCTTGTGATATTTTGTTGGAAAAATGACCCAAATCAAAGTTTAAAATTGTGATTTTGAGTCACTTTATGCAACGTGTTCGTAATAATAATTCACCAAAAATAAATCGATGGTTCTCAGACGATTCTGTAAAAAACAAAAAATTCTGCTCTCTTTGACGCAACTGTGAAGCCATTCGTGACTCTGCCCTGATCGACGGTCAAAAGATGAAAATCCAGCGATTTTTCAGCTGAACACACGAGTTTGGAGATCGTTATTAAACATGTAAAGAGTAAAATATCACCATTGATTCTCCGGTATTGGGAACACATGTGGGCACCTGGAAGCTTGTTTTACATGTTGATTGTCAGTTTTTGTATTTTCTGTAAAACAGAAATGAGGATTTTCTTTGTATTTAAACTTATGTGTGATGTGTTGTTCTATCAAGAACATGAACTAAATGTTTCATAGAAAAATTAGACAAATATTTAACGTCTTTACTCACAAGATAATGTCCAAAACTAACAACTCTGTGCTTCTCAAAGCCATAGATTCAGGTGTTTCAGCTGAACTGTGTTTCCACGCAGCAGAAAAGAGACAATCTTCTTTAAAAAATCGTAGTAAAACGTCTGTAGAAAGTGGAGTTACCACTTTTATTTCCGCTCTTGGTGACACGTGTTATTTCCAGGTTTTTCTCATTTTTTAAAAAAATCAGCAATCAAAGAAATTCCGCTTTTGCCTTTTCCTACTCTAGGATTTACTGAAAACACATCTGTGAGTTCCTTCTAGTGGTTGTGTTTCCGTAGAGGTGCAGGACCTCATAGCGCAGTAACCAACGAGCCCAGGACACAACGGACGAACCAGTAAAGCTGCTTGGAGCTCAGCGGGTCAAACCTGAGTGGAAACGGCTAAAGCGGCTGCGACAGACGGCGTACCTCAGTGCTGTGACCTTCTCGGAGGTTGTACGTCAGGTCGTGCTGGATCTCGGTGATGAACTTCTGGGCGTAGTCCGGGTAGAGGCAGAGCACCTCGCGGAGCCCCTTGAGGCTGATGTACTGCAGGTCGCAGTAGGTCAGGGCCTTCACGCAGGCGTTGGTCTTGATCACCTCCTCCTGGGTCAGACAGTCGGAGCCGATCAGGTCGCCTCGGCCTGCGGAGACAGGAGGTCGGAGCTGAGGAGCTGAACCACAGCTACAAATTAAATAACAACCAGTAAACCATTTAAACCAGTAAAGCAGCACTGGGTGGGTTTCTGTGTTTTCAGCTGCCGTCTCCACCCGATAGCTTCTGTCTCTGCTCAAATAAACTGAACCGTAAATTCCAGACTATTGAGTGCACCTGAAGCTAGGTGTGCACATGTACAGGCTGCAGGTGTCCACGTTGGAACAGGAGATATTTACACCGAAAGATGTTTTAACTTTTAATTAAATACGCATCACTAACATACCTTAAATGTCTTTTCTCTGAACACTTCCTGTAACACGGCTGGTT